>NC_091173.1:22469848-22527348 GCF_040958095.1 Procambarus clarkii | reverse complement strand
AGCTGGTGCATGATAGTCTATCAGAGACCTTATATACGCTAAATACATCATTCTTGCTATTCTAATATTAACACCATATTTCGGGCTGTACCCCACTACAGTTCTGAGAGCCTTGAGTCTGTCTCTACATTGTTGATGTAACTTATTGACTGCAGTTGAGGTACAAGGGACAGAGACACCAAGGTATTTGAAAGAAGAGACATAGTCTATTGGTATGTTGTTTATCTTAAGTTTTCGTGGTCCACTTTTGCGGTTGCCAATTTGTCTGTTAAATACCTTAGTTTTAGCAGCGTTGATTACAAGACCAAGGCTCTCACAAGCTGTATGTATACAATTTAAGACTGTTTGCATTTTGCGGTGGGTTTTAGTATGTACAAGGATGTCATCTGCATATCTGATAGTGATGTTTGCCGGACTAGTTGGGATTGATTTTAGTAAAGCATTAATTAGAACATTAAACAAGGTAGGACTAAGTACTCCTCCTTGTGGGGTGCCTAGTTGCATTACTTTAGTTTCACTCTTGTAGCCTTGGAACAGCGCAGAGGACTTCCGGTTGGTAAGATAGCCTCGTATCCACTGTAATAAATGTCCCCCTATATCCATTCTCGCTAATTCATACATAATCACTTCCCTATTAGCAATATCAAAGGCATTTTTTAAATCAAGAAATGTTGTGTACTTGTGCCTTTTATCTCCATGAACAGTAAGAAAGGTTGTGATACAGTTGTGTACACTTTTACCATGTGTGAAACCATTGATATCAGGTGACATGTGCTCTTTAACTCTATACAATAATCTATTAAGCACCATTCTCTCAAAGAGAGAATGGTGCTTAGTTGATTGTCTACTATTCTCTCAAAGGTTTTGCACATGCAACTGGTCAGTGAGATGGGACGGAAAGCATCCGGTTGGCCAGGCTTTGGTACAGGTACCGTAAGACTGGTGGTCCATGATACAGGCAACTGCCCAGAGACATAGCTGGCATTAAACAATTCTAATAATGGGTTACCGGGTACACGATGTAGGAGTCTTAGAATATCATAGGTGATACCGTCCTCACCAGGAGCAGTGCTACTGCCCCTGGAGAGGGCTGCATCCAATTCATAATCTGTATATGGAACATCACATTCATCATGTTGCTTGCTCAACATGAAATTTATGAGAGAATTTCTGTCTGTGGACCTCGCCTGCAATTTCTCCCCAGTGCTAGCTGGTAGCATTCCAAGGCTGGAAACCTGAGCCCATTTTGCAATTAACTGATTGGCTTTCTGTAGCGGGTTTGAGTGTGAAACTTGTCTACTATTTTTACCAATAATTTTGTTTATGCCTTTCCAGGCTTTGCCCAGGGGAGTATGCAGGTTAAGTCCACTAACAAAACCCTCCCATTCATTTTGTCTCAGTTCAGTCATTCTCTCCCTTGCCGCTGCAAGCGCGGCCTGAAACAGTTTTAACATTTGAGGAGTTCTAAGGCTCTTATATGCTTTACCTGTCTGTCTAGCAATTGATTTAAGCTCTTTCAGTTTAGCATCATCATAGTACTGGTTGTGTCTGACCTGTTTACCAGTACTTCTTTTTGTTTGGCGTGACTCACTATTTTTGATGGCCTCATAGGTATATGGGTACATCCGGTCTCTTACCCTCGACCGCGTCGGTACCTTTATGGTCAGGAAGCCACGGATATTTACAATGGGGCTCGGTCAGTCAATATGATTCCTTTGACATCACTCAACTTATGTATTCTGTTCTCGTATTGACAATTTGAATGACATCAAGAATATTTTGAATATCTTCTGACATAGATGGTGCTGTAGTTGATTGTTGTTCATGACTTGTCCAATGGGTCGAGACTGGTCTCATTAGCATCGCTCAGATTAGTGGGAAGAAATTCTTGCTGCAAGAATGTGTGTTTTCAGAGCTAACTAGGGTAACTAAAATACTTATTTCCTAAATAAATACTTTAATTGTAAATATTTGAAAATATATGGTATGTTTCAGAATTTCTGACGAAATAAAACATATTGTGGTTTATAATTAAGTTCTTAATAGTGATCCTATCCTGCATCATAATTTACATAATATCTACTTCTGTTTTGTGTATTAAAATGACTACTTTTTATGTTAATTTCTTTCTGTAAATGATGATGATGATAAAGTTCAGTAAATGTAAGTAAGAACATAAGAATGAAGGTAACTGCAAAAGACTTATTGACCCATACGAGGCAGCTCCTCGTATGGAGCTGCCTTTGATAAGTAATTACCAAAGAAGGCACCAAGCCGGGAAGGCTGTGTAGCACAATCAAATAAGTCGATTGAAGAGGACGGTATTACTTACAGTTTACTGAGATTAGTCTCACAAGTACCAGGTAATCCACTTTTAGTGTTGTACAGAATGAGTTTAAGTGAAGGAGTATTACCTGATGATTGGACAGTGTCATTGTTCCCATCCCCAAAGCACACTCAGATAATTATAGACCCATATCTCTAACATAATTTTGTCTATTAGCACAGTTTTCGGCGTGAATGCATTTTGGTTCTACAAGGTAGCCAACTCCATCAAAATATTAAATATGTACCCAACTCAATTAACGATTAATCAACCAATTACTCCATGGGATAACTTGGATCTAGCAGTTGATTTTGTAAATGCACCCAAGAAAGATAATGTACACTCTACATTATTAAAACAGTTAACACTGTGAAGCATCACTGAAAGTACTCAGAGTATGGGTAACGATGTGTATCAGTGCTATACCGACGGTTCTGTAGAAGAAGGTGGACGATGTACCGGATGTGCATGTAATATATTTGAACAATCTTCTCTCGTACATACATGAATGAAGCGCGTCAATGATTGGGCAAGTACAACTCAAACCGAACTTGCAGGCATATACCTTGCCACTGAATTTTTAAAACACAAAGGCAGTCGACTTATATACTGTGATTCGCAGAGTGCACTCCTGGTATTGAACGCACATAGTAGTGACACCCAGAAAATAGTCAGTGATATTCGAATGAATATTTTAGCTGCCAAAGAAAAGAGATTTGAAATTAAATTCCTATGGATACCATCACATGTTGGCATCTCAAGGCATGACACTGTTGATATGCTTGCAAAGACAGCCTGTAGAAAACCAGTGGTAGAAATTTATATGGGTGTTTCATTAGCAGTGACAAAGAGAATACTTAAGCAAACATCTAATGAAAATCTCACCGACCTAACAAATTCACAAAGACCTGAAAATTGTAGCATTAAATATTATGATAGATATCGTGCGGAGACATTCACATACAGGATTAATGGAACAAGAACCCAGCAATGTGATGTTATAGTGGCCATAATACGCTTGGGATATAGACGTATCTGGCAGCTTTCTCAAAACCCAAATGTCGAGTACACAATGTGTCAACTTTGTGAAAGAGAAAATATGCACTCCCTTGAACATTATATTGTAGAATGTCCCATACTGACTGACTTTCGCCCTCCTGGGCTAAGGTATGCTGAACTGTGTAATTACTATTTGAGTACTGGAACACTTGATGATATATTGAACTTGTACCCTAGATTGACCATGTAACGTATCAATTATACAATGAATGTATGTGATGTAACTCTATAACCTGAGCTTGTGAAAGCACCTTAATCACCTTCAGTGATTAAGTGCTTAATTGCACACTAGTTTCTCTATCAGTTATCTCACCTTGTCAGAGTAAAAGAGACAAATATATGTGTATGTATGTGTGTATATATGTATGTATATATATGTATATGTACGCATACGTCTGTGTGTGTATATGTATGTGTATAAAGTATATGTGGAAACTGG
The DNA here is from genome assembly GCF_040958095.1 of Procambarus clarkii. Taxonomy (NCBI): domain Eukaryota; kingdom Metazoa; phylum Arthropoda; class Malacostraca; order Decapoda; family Cambaridae; genus Procambarus; species Procambarus clarkii. The sequence continues at coordinate 22,523,524 of NC_091173.1, read as the reverse complement.
TCAGAATTCAATTTCACCTTTGTAAATGCACATTAATGACACTATGTAAAAGACACATCGAACACTTTATGTAGGGCATACGTAAATCTGTGTATTTATGTATTTACGTATGTAGCTTAGCCTAGCATTTTAAAAACACTACCATCACCTTATGTGGTTGATTGTTCAATAAATCCCTGAACTATATGTTTAACAAATCTCTAACCCTATCAATGGAGTTAGTTAGTTTAGTTCTTATATTATGCACCCTATACCCATCTTGTGGGCGGTAGTGGAAAGGGTTAGAGTCCATGGCGGACTGAAGAAAATGTATATATGCTGGTTAGCATTGTTAATGTGTGGCCACGTCTGTGGTAGAAAATAATACAAAAAATCAAATAAAGGTATTATTGAAACTTTATAGGAAAACATTAAATCCTAAATATATCTTTAATATTATACTTGAAATATTGTATACTTCTTTCCATCGTACCTCTTTCCATCGTACTTCTGCACCTGCTGGCAAGTGGTTCGGTGCAGTGTGCAGGTGATGTTCATTACTGGGTGAGCTGTAATGAACATCACCCAACGAAAATTTGGTTTTTAATACACTTACACATTTATTGGGTCTTTCCTTCACCTTCATTCAAGCACTAGGGTATTACAGTAAGTGTTTTAATTATAATATTTATTAACGTTATTATTTTTAATTTTTATTATTATTAGTATTATTATTAACAGGAGAGGAGTGTGTGTGTGTGAGGGGGGGGGGGGGATAATGGTACACATGTCCACATCCCAATGCCCGCCCTTCCAGGACTGGGGGTGCGGGGGTGTACAATAAGCTATACCCACATCCGGCGGCAGCTTGTCGAAGGCGGAAGTGTAGCCTAGACAATTTGTCATGATAATTAGTGATGACTCTTATTTTGATTATGGGTCCGTAATCCAGTTAAGCTTTTATTCTTAATTTATATTACAATGCTGGTAAAATACACTTCTTGATGATGAGTATGGAGTACAAATGAACTCATTGTGTACCCAAGTTCAAGTTCAAGTATGTTTATTGAGATAAGCAATAAATACATCTCAAAGGGATAGAGTAGCTTAGGCTATTTCAACCCCCCTCTAATTCAAGTCCCTCAAGGGGCGCACAAATACTGTGACTACAAATAGACAAATAACATTATAAGAATCCAAACAAGAATTGTGTACCCTATACTCACAGGATGAGTATAGGGTACACAATAAACTACCACTCACATCATGGGTATGGGTTGCACAAGAAACTATCGCGCAGAGGATGAATATGGAGAGCAAAGTAAACAAAGATTCACACGATGAGAAAGGGTTGCGCAATGTCCTATGACTCACAGAATGAGTATTAGCTGCACAATAAACTACAGGTCACAGGATAAGTATGGGTTGCACAATAAATTACAGGTCACAGGATGGGTATGGGCTGCACAAACTACCGGTAACAGGATGAGTATGGGATGCACAATAAATTACGGGTCACAGGATGAGTATGGGTTGCACAAACTACTGGTAACAAGATGAGTATGGGATGCACAATAAATTACCGCACAGAGGATGAGTATAGGGTGCACAAACTGGTTGGGTAAATGGAAATGGTTGGGTACATTTCCTTTCACCTAATGCGACTATTCATGTGTCCGGACACCGGCGATTGTGTGGTATTGGCTATTTATTTAACCATAACTTTGCATTCATTTAATAATTATATTAAGATATGTTTTCCTTGAAATGTAGTTACATTATCGTCTACATGGCTTTATTCTGACATAAAGACCTATGGCGTTACTTTGCATATATGCAAAGTAATTATAAAATTGATTGGCTTGTGTGGAGGCCTTCACACTCCCTGAGCGAGCCATCAAGTAACTATAAAAAGGCATATATCTTAACTTTCAATTCAGTTATATTTATGCCAAAGTATTAACATGCAGCTTATATTTATGTCTTTATGATGACATAGAAAACTTCGTTTATTACAATATCTAGATTAAATTAACATTGATCTTCGGAAGGTCATAGTTCCCATATCGGTAAGGAGAGCGTCGGCCATGAAGCCTTGTTTAAAGTATGAATATTTTTCCTCTCTAATAAGGTATAATCTCTGTGATGGATTCACAAAAACTATTTTATATCTGCCTTTCTGATAACATATACAAATATAATCTTTATTTGTGAATATTTGTTAATTAAGCAATATATCAGAGGGCGTGTAGGGTTCGGTGTTCAATGAACGAAAAGGACTGGATCACTGTGTACAGGAGGCTGATATGGCAGCAAACACTCTCCTGGCGACCATATTTCTTGGATAAGTCGCTCCACACAATTGTCGCTTGGACCGTCGACTTCCTATGGCGTCACCTCTCACATATTTACGTCTAATTTCGTTATGAAATTAGATTATTTCAGAGTAAAAATAGGTTTGATCATGTTCTATGTGTAGCACCAACATTATAGTAAGTAAATATGCCATATTTCTTCATTACTTACGTAATGCTAGGACGATTTGGGTAGTTTTGGCCTGATTTGGGGTGATTGGGGTAATTCTATGGACCGTTACAAACAGCTCTATTCCTACCTGATTCAGATTCAGATTCAGATTCAGATGTTTATTCAGGTAAGGTATATACATACAAGTGATGTTACATTAATGGATTGATATATAGATAGAGCTAGTACATACAATGCCTAAATAAGCCACTATTACGCAATGCGTTTCGGGCAAGAAAAACATTAATATCTAGAACTTAATACTAATTGAGCATAAAGAATAAAAGATGTTGAGAACAAATACAAAAAAAGATAAAAAAAAGGGGGAACATGACTGAAAAAGCAGCACAAATACAATAGGTTGACAAACAGTGTTGATTACAAAAAAGAAAAAAAAAGAAAATAAAAAGAAAATAACAGACATGGGTTGACAATAGAGGAGTGAGGTAGATTACAGGGAATTTATTAGGTAGTGTTTAGTTTTTATCTTAAACTGGTTGAGAGAGGTACAGTCTTTAACATGGTTGGGAAGGTCATTCCACATTCTGGGCCCCTTGATTTGCAGAGCATTTCTAGTTTGATTAAGACGTACTCTAGGAATATCAAAACTGTATTTATTTCTGGTGTGGTGCTCATGGGTTCTGTTACAACCTTCTATGAAGCTTTTATGATCAGGATTGGCATTATAGTTTAGCGTTTTATATATGTATAATACACATGAGAGAATGTGCAGTGACTTAATATCTAACATATTAAGAGATTTGAGTAGGGGTACCGAGTGATGTCTGGGGCCAGAGTTGGATATTGTTCTAATAGCGGCTTTGTGTTGGGTAATTAGAGGACGTAAGTGATTTTGGGTAGTAGAACCCCAAGCACAAATACCATAGTTGAGATAAGGATAGATAAGGGAGTAATAGAGAGTCACCAGAGCAGGGCGTGGTACATAATATCTGATCTTAGAAAGAATGCCCACAGTTTTTGAAACTTTTTTTGTTATATTTAGAATGTGTCCCTGGAAATTCAGCTTGTGGTCAATGAGAATGCCAAGGAATTTGCCATCTAATTTGTTACAAATTTGGGTATTGTTTATTTTGAGATTTATAAGACTAGAGGATTTATTGCCAAACAGAATATAGAAGGTTTTGTCAATGTTAAGGGTGAGTTTGTTGGCAGTTAGCCAAAGATGGATTTTATTTAGCTCAGTATTTACTGTGGCATTTAGAGCAAGAGGGTCAGGACTGGAGTAAATGAAGGTTGTGTCGTCAGCAAATAGAATTGGTTTGAGGTGTTGGGAGGCATTTGGAAGGTCATTAATGTAGATGAGAAAGAGGAGAGGGCCAAGTATGCTGCCCTGAGGAACACCAATGTTGATGGGTAGGGTGGGAGAAATTGTATTATTCACAGAAACATATTGGAGCCTGTCAGTAAGGTAGGACTCGAGGTATTGTAGGGAGTGTCCTCTGACTCCATAATGATGTAATTTAAGAAGAAGGTTATGGTGGTTGACAGTATCAAAAGCTTTACGCAGGTCCACAAATAACCCAACAGGGAGCTCCTTTTTATCAAGGGCTGTATGAATCGAGTTAAGCATACTAATAAGTGCATCGTTAGTGCTTTTTTTGGGTCTGAAGCCATGTTGGCAAGGGCTAAGTATATTGAGTTTGGCTAGATATGAGTAAAGCTGCTTGTATATAAGTTTTTCAAAAATTTTTGACAAGTTTGGCAGGATTGATATAGGTCTGTAGTTGTTAACATCTGTGGGGTCACCACATTTGTGGACAGGCGTTACTCTCGCTTTTTTTAGAATATCTGGAAAGGTTTGGAGTTCAAGTGACTTGTTGAAGAGCAAAGCAATAGCAGGGGCTAAAGATCTGGAGGCTTTTTTGTAAATTAAAGTTGGTATCTCCTCAAGGGCACCAGACTTGGTTTTAAGGGAAAGGATTATCTCATTGACGTCAGTGGAGTTAATAGGCTTTAGGTACAGAGACTGTGGATAGTTACCTGTAAGATAGTCCTTAATGTCAGTACTGGAAGATGGAATATCATTTGCAAGGGATGAACCAATGGAAGAGAAGAACCTATTGAACTCAATAGCAAAATCAGAGGCTGAAAGCTGACCATCGTTATTAGACAGGAGAGTCGGTTTGTTATTTAAAGATTTCTTTGATCCCAATATTTGTGAAATTGTGCTCCAAGTTTGTTTAATGTTGCTCTTTATTTGAGCAAATTTATCTTCGTAGTAATTAGTTTTGGCTCGTCTAATTATCTTAGTTAGCAATAATGAGTAATTCTTTGAGAATTCTTTGGAGACAATTCCTAACCTATACTTCTTCTCAAGGTCGTGTTTTTTGTTAATGGATTTCAGTATTCCCTTTGTAAGCCAAGGATTGTTAAGCCTTTTGCTTGTGACTTGTTTTGTAAGCCTAGGACAGTGGGTGTTATAAAGGCTAAGAGTTGTTTGTAGAAAAGATTGCACTGCTAGGTTGATGTCCCCTATGTTACCTAACTCGGACTCCCAGTTGACATTATCGGCAGCAGTTATAAAATTGTTTATAGCAGTTTCATTGTGCAGCCTAAAGCTTAATTCCCTTGTTTCTAGAGGTGGTTTGCTAATGTTAGTTAAGAGAAATGTGGGGTAGTGGTCTGTAGTGCTATCGGTGATTATACCTGAAGTAAGCGGAGAGGTTATGTTGGTCCAGATGTGATCTAGAGTCGTGGCAGTGCTATCAGTGATTCTAGTAGGTCTAGTGATTAAGGGTATGAGGAGGCAGGAATTCATACAGTTGAGGAAGCTAACAGCAGTAGGGTGTTCTGGCTCGCAGAGGTCAATATTAAAGTCCCCTGCGATAATTAGGTGGTTTTTGTTCAGTCTGTTATCAAGTATTAGATTTCTAAGGTTTGAGTTGAATACAGACACATCAGTGTTGGGAATTCTATAGACTGCACCCACGTAAAATCGTACGTACCTCGTCGTACGTAAAAATCTAAATAAAAATCTAAAATTTAATTTAATTTAATCTAAATAAAAATCGTACGTAAAATCGTACCTCGTAAAATTCGACATACTCAGCCCCTGGCAGTTTGGCTTCCGGTCCCAAAAGAGCACCAACGATGCAATCATTAGTCTCCTTGACGTTATCTACTCAGCCCTTGACAAAAATGAGTTTCCGATTGGACTCTTCATTGACCTAAGAAAAGCCTTTGATACTGTTAATCACAACTACCTCTTACTTAAACTCCAGCATTATGGAATCCGAGGCCTTGCCCTTGACTACATCCGATCCTATCTTAGTGACAGACACCAATATGTAACCATCAATGATACAACTTCGTCCACTCTACCAATTACCGTTGGAGTGCCACAGGGCAGCATCTTAGGACCTCTTCTATTTCTTATATATATAAACGATCTGCCTAATGTCTCTAATATTCTCAAACCTATACTGTTTGCTGACGATACTACTCTTATCTATTCAAACCTCAACCCACATACACTAAATAATGTTGTGAATAATGAATTAAAAAAAGTCCACTTATGGATGTCAACGAACAAACTAACATTAAACATCGAAAAGACTTACTACATCTTATTTGGAAGCAAATCATCAAATGCAATTCAGCTACAGATAGACAACATTAACATCAGTAATAAAGATGATGGCAAGTTTCTTGGCCTATTCCTAGACAAGAGACTCAACTTCAGCACCCACATTCAACACATAACTAAGAAAGTCTCTAAGACAGTTGGTATACTCTCCAAAATCAGATATTATGTTCCTAACTCTGCTCTCCTCTCACTATATTATGCACTAATTTACCCCTATCTTAATTATGGTATCTGTGCATGGGGGTCTACCACTGCAAACCACCTTAAGCCCATCATCACACAGCAAAAATCTGCTATCAGAATGATAACTAACTCAGCTTTCAGACAACACTCAGCTCCCTTGTTTAAATCCCTAAACTTGCTAAATATTAACTCCCTCCACACATTCTCTTGTGTCAACTACATTTACAAAACCCTGTTCTTAAATGCAAACCATGCTCTGAAACTCTCCCTGGACAGATGTAATAGGACCCATTATCACCACACCAGAAATAAATATCTCTTTGATATCCCCAGGGTCAAACTTAATCTGTGTAAACACTCTATGCAAATTAAGGGACCTAGTTTATGGAACTCACTCCCTAGTGAATTGAAAAACTGTAAAACTTTTGCCTTATTTAAAAGCAAAACCAAAAAGTACCTAACTTCATCTTCTTAGTTTTCCTACACTGAGCTTTAAATTTACTCTGTACCTAGTGTTACCCAATCTCCTAATTTTTATGTAATTTCAAACAACCTTATCATTGTGTTCATTGCTCTCTTCTTTTATGTGCTAGCCATATGCTGTATTGTGACTACCAATTTTTGTCAACTACCATTCAAGCTGTCATTGCAATCAATCTTATATTGTTTCTGCTGTATTATGCCTACCAATTTTTTTGTCAACTACCATTCAAGCTGTCATTGCAATCAATCTTAGCTACCTATGTGCTTTAATATACTGTACCTACAATTTTCTCTCATCTTTTTTTTTCATTTCATGTAATCTGTTGTCATTTTTTGTCTATAATTTTGCAAGTATTTACCTCCTTAAAATTTTCTTAGATTAAGGACCTGCCCGAAACGCTGCGCGTGCTAGTGGCTTTACAAGACTGTAATTACCATATTTGTATCCTCACATTCCTTATGTACATTCTTGTATATGCATAAATAAATAAATAAATAAATAAATAAATAAATAAATAAATAAATTGAAACTATTGACAACAAATTCTCTTTTATTATACTTACTGAAACATGGTTGAAAGATGATACTACTCAACTCTTTAACATGCCTAACTACTCGGCAATTCACAACTGTCGTCAACTTCAGAGAGGTGGTGGCACTGCTCTTTACTACCACCAAGAACTAACATGCTTAAAAGAAATTAGAACTAGAGACTGCTATGGGGAGTATATCTTCGCCAGCTTCAGAGTCAAGGGTGCCGAGTCTGTCCTGTCTGTGGGTGCAGTCTATAGAATTCCCAACACTGATGTGTCTGAATTCAACTCAAACCTTAGAAATCTAATACTTGATAACAGACTGAACAAAAACCACCTAATTATCGCAGGGGACTTTAATATTGACCTCTGCGAGCCAGAACACCCTACTGCTGTTAGCTTCCTCAACTGTATGAATTCCTGCTTCCTCATACCCTTAATCACTAGACCTACTAGAATCACTGATAGCACTGCCACGACTCTAGATCACATCTGGACCAACATAACCTCTCCGCTTACTTCAGGTATAATCACCGATAGCACTACAGACCATTACCCCACATTTCTCTTAACTAACATTAGCAAACCACCTCTAGAAACAAGGGAGTTAAGCTTTAGGCTGCACAATGAAACTGCTATAAACAATTTTATAACTGCTGCTGATAATGTCAACTGGGAGTCCGAGTTAGGTAACATAGGGGACATCAACCTAGCAGTGCAATCTTTTCTACAAACAACTCTTAGCCTTTATAACACCCACTGTCCTAGGCTTACAAAACAAGTCACAAGCAAAAGGCTTAACAATCCTTGGCTTACAAAGGGAATACTTAAATCCATTAACAAAAAACACGACCTTGAGAAGAAGTATAGGTTAGGAATTGTCTCCAAAGAATTCTCAAAGAATTACTCATTATTGCTATCTAAGATAATTAGACGAGCCAAAACTAAATACTACGAAGATAAATTTACCCAAATAAAGAGCAACATTAAACAAACTTGGAGCACAATTTCACAAACATTGGGATCAAAGAAATCTTTAAATAACAAACCGACTCTCCTGTCTAATAACGATGGTCAGCTTTCAGCCTCTGATTCTGCTTTTGAGTTCAATAGGTTCTTCTCTTCCATTGGTTCATCCCTTGCAAATGATATTCCATCTTCCAGTACTGACATTAAGGACTATCTTACAGGTAACTATCCACAGTCTCTGTACCTAAAGCCTATTAACTCCACTGACGTCAATGAGATAATCCTTTCCCTTAAAACCAAGTCTGGTGCCCTTGAGGAGATACCAACTTTAATTTACAAAAAAGCCTCCAGATCTTTAGCCCCTGCTATTGCTTTGCTCTTCAACAAGTCACTTGAACTCCAAACCTTTCCAGATATTCTAAAAAAGCGAGAGTAACGCCTGTCCACAAATGTGGTGATCCCACAGATGTTAACAACTACAGACCTATATCAATCCTGCCAAACTTGTCAAAAATTTTTGAAAAACTAATCTATAAGCAGCTTTACTCATATCTAGCCAAACTCAATATACTTAGCCCTTGCCAATATGGCTTCAGACCCCAAAAAAGCACTAACGATGCACTTATTAGTATGCTTAACTCGATTCATACAGCTCTTGATAAAAATGAGTTCCCTGTTGGGTTATTTGTGGACCTGCGTAAAGCTTTTGATACTGTCAACCACCATAACCTTCTTCTTAAATTACATCATTATGGAGTCAGAGGACACTCCCTACAATACCTCGAGTCCTACCTTACTGACAGGCTCCAATATGTTTCTGTGAATAATACAATTTCTCCCACCCTACCCATCAACATTGGTGTTCCTCAGGGCAGCATACTTGGCCCTCTCCTCTTTCTCATCTACATTAATGACCTTCCAAATACCTCCCAACACCTCAAACCAATTCTATTTGCTGACGACACAACCTTCATTTACTCCAGTCCTGACCCTCTTGCTCTAAATGCCACAGTAAATACTGAGCTAAATAAAGTCCATCTTTGGCTAACTGCCAACAAACTCACCCTTAACATTGACAAAACTTTCTATATTCTGTTTGGCAATAAATCCTCTAGTCAAATAAATCTCAAAATAAACAATACCCAAATTTGTAACAAATTAGATGGCAAATTCCTTGGCATTCTCATTGACCTCAAGCTGAATTTCCAGGGACACATTCTAAATATATCAAAAAAAGTTTCAAAAACTGTGGGCATTCTTTCTAAGATCAGATATTATGTACCACGCCCTGCCCTGGTGACTCTCTATTACTCCCTTATCTATCCATATCTCAACTATGGTATTTGTGCTTGGGGTTCTACTACCCAAAATCACTTACGTCCTCTAATTACCCAACACAAAGCTGCTATTAGAACAATATCCAACTCTGGCCCCAGACATCACTCGGTACCCCTACTCAAATCTCTGAATATGTTAGATATTAAGTCACTGCACATTCTCTCATGTGTATTATACATATATAAAACGCTAAACTATAATGCCAATCCTGATCTCAAAAGCTTCATAGAAGGTTGTAACAGAACCCATGAGCACCACACCAGAAATAAATACAGTTTTGATATTCCTAGAGTACGACTTAATCAAACTAGAAATGCTCTGCAAATCAAGGGGCCCAGAGTGTGGAATGACCTTCCCAACCATGTTAAAGACTGTACCTCTCTCAACCAGTTTAAGATAAAAACTAAACACCAGCTAATAAATTCCCTGTAACCTACCTCACTCCTCTATTGTCAACCCATGTCTGTTATTTTCTTTTTTTTTAATCAACACTGTTTGTCAACCTATTGTATTTGTGCTGCTTATTCAGTCATGTTCCCCCTTTTTTTTTTATCTTTATTTATATTTGTTCTCAACACTTTTTATTCTTTATGCTCAATTAGTATTAAGTTCTAGATATTAATGTTTTTCTTGCCCGAAACGCATTGCGTAATAGTGGCTTTAGGCATTGTATGTACTAGCTCTATCTATATATCAATCCATTAATGTAACATCACTTGTATGTATATACCTTACCTGAATGAACATCTGAATCTGAATCTGAATCTGAATCTGAATTTAAAGACTTCTTTGATCCCAATATTTGTGAAATTGTTCTCCATGTTTGTTTAATGTTGCTCTTTATTTGGGTAAATTTATCTTCGTAGTATTTAGTTTTGGCTCGTCTAATTATCTTAGATAGCAATAATGAGTAATTCTTTGAGAATTCTTTGGAGACAATCCCTAACCTATACTTTTTCTCAAGGTCATGTTTTTTATTAATAGATTTAAGTATTCCCTTTGTAAGCCAGGGATTGTTAAGCCTTTTGGTTGTGACTTGTTTTGTAAGCATAGGACAGTGGGTATTATAAAGGCTAAGAGTTTTTTGAAGAAAAGATTGAACTGCTAGGTTGATGTCCTCTATGTTACCTAACTCGGACTCCCAGTTGACATTATCAGTAGCAGTTATAAAATTGTCTATAGCAGTTTCATTGTGTAGTCTAAAACGTATCTCTCTTGACTCAAGAGGTGGTTTGCTAATGTAAGTTAAGAGAAATGTGGGGTAATGGTCTGTAGTGCTATCGGTGATTATACCTGAAGTAAGCGGAGAGGTTATATTTGTCCAGATGTGATCTAGAGTCGTGGCAGTGCTATCAGTGATTCTAGTAGGTCTAGTGATTAAGGGTATGAGGAAGCAGGAATTCATACAGTTGAGGAAGCTAACAGCAGTAGGGTGTTCTGGCTCGCAGAGGTCAATATTAAAGTCCCCTGCGATAATTAGGTGGTTTTTATTCAGTCTGTTATCAAGTATTAGATTTCTAAGGTTTGAGTTGAATTCGGACACATCAGTGTTAGGAATTCTATAAACTGCACCCACAGACAGGATAGACTCGGCACCCTTGACTCTGAAGCTGGCGAAGATATACTCCCCATAGCAGTCTCTAGTTCTAATTTCTTTTAAGCATGTTAGTTCTTGGTGGTAGTAAAGAGCAGTGCCACCACCTCTCTGAAGTTGACGACAGTTGTGGATTGCTGAGTAGTTTGGCATGTTAAAGAGTTGAGTAGTATCATCTTTCAACCATGTTTCAGTAAGTATAATAAAAGAGAAATTGTTGTCAATAGCTTCAATCAAGGCACTAACATCATCGAAGTGTTTGCCTAGGGATCTAACGTTCAAATTGATTACAGAGATATTGTGACTATGAGTTAATACATTGTTTACATCATGTGCTGCAAAAAATCTGCAATTTAGATCATTAAAGTGATTATTGTCATAGATAGTGGATAAGAGGTTAAGTTCTGGGTCTATACTTGACTGCATAAAAAAAGCTGATTGCAGGAAAAACAAGAAAAACAAAAAGAAATAAAAGTACACAATACTGTACCAAACAAACACAAAAGGGGCTTACAGGGGTACAATGGAGTAAGGGAGTATGGCTAGGCTAGGAAACCTAGGTAATGAATGAGATTAAAGAAAAAAACATATAAACATGGACTATACAAAACACAAGATATAGATATACAAAACAAAAATATAAACAAGACTAAGCAATACAAAAAAATTGAGCAAAAATGAAAAATGAGGTAGATTGCTTACAGGTACTCTCAGGTACACTGTAAGTAACATTAGACAGAAAATATATATCAATATAGAAAAGAATGTCACAATACAATAAGATAAGCAATTACATGAACAGATGAAAAACAAATCTGCTGTAAAATAGGAAGTAATTATAGCAAAACACAACAATATAATAATATAACAATACAATAAGAGCTTACAAAGTATTGAGTCTGCTAAATTAGAGAATAATTATGGCAAGACACAACAATAAATGCAAGCAAACAAGGAATTGAAACAATTAGAGGTAGAATTAAGGTCACTAGATAGCCATGGAGGATACACAAGTTTGGTGGAGAGAACGAAAAATCAGTAGAGACTGTCAAGATGAATATATAAAAAAATTTGACAAATGATAATTGTAAAGTAAAATAATCTTAAAGATAATAAATTTTATTAAGCTTAGTTTTAACTTATAATTAGTATGAACTTAATTAAAAGAACAAAAATGAGATCAATAATTGATTTCAATAAATGACATAGATCAATAGTTCAATATAGTTTGTATTATTACAAATACAGTACTGTATTATCCTTATTAAATCATGTTGACCATGGATCATTAAGATCTCATGTTGATATGTAATAGTCATATTTCTTTTGAACTGCTAATCCATGCTAATCATTCATTAAATTGTGCATTATGCCTCAGTTTTTCACTTCCTTGGATATACTGTACAGTACAAAAAGATAGGATAAAAATAAACCAGTAATATTTCTTTCATTATATTTTTCATTTAAATAACTGCATCAATATTTTTACAGCTGACAGGATTTGTTTTACCATACAGGTGCATTATTTGTTAAAAAAAAAAATTTGGTTTATTGTTACACACAATGGTGCTACATAGCCTTCCCAGCTTGGTGCCTTCTTTTAATACTTACTGATTAAAAAATAAATAATAAATACATTTTATTCAGGAAAAGTACATACAGTTGATTTACAAACATAATGTTGGATTTATAGACAGAGCTAGTACATACAATACCTAAAGCCACTAATACTCATAGCATTTCGGGCAAGGTGTGGGGGAAAAAACACAGACTAAAACTTAATAGTAATCGGGATTAGGTATAAATTGCGTTGAAAGTAGGAATAAAAAATACAAAAAGGGGGGTTAACATAGCATAAATCAGCAATTGCACATGTTGGTGAACAGCGTTGTTTAAAAAATAGCAAGACATGGGTTGACATTTAGGAGGTAAGTTAGGTTACATGGAGTTAATCAGGCAGTACTTGGTTTAACTCTTAAACTGGTTGAGAGAGGTACAGCCTTTGACATGATTCGGGGGGTCATTCCACATTCTGGGTCCCTTGATTTGTAGAGCACTTCTAGTTTGGTTACACACAGCCAAATTGTGTAACAGGAAGAGGTCTTGGACACAAATTTGTTCCATGCTAAATGTAGAGGAATCAGCTGAGTATTCCTCAAATAAAATAAGTTGCCTCAGCTTATAAGGTAAATAAAATAAGCATTTTCTGACCAGGGGGAAAAATACACAGGCCGATTGGGGCTTAAATTTTATTAGTAAATTAAATTCTGCAGAACATGTAAATAATATAAGTAGGAATTAACAAATGTAACATGTCCATGTCTGTGGACTAATAATTAACTTAAAATGTACCCCCGTAGTAGTAAGCATAGCCTAGTGACATGGCAAATACGTTCTGCAGAAACCTAATGGCAGATGAAATGTAATTAGAACTAGGTATAACAGTCAGGACACAAAGGGGAAATAAAGTGTATAGACACAACACTTAACGGAGCCCGACCAAGACATAATGGGAAATCTTAGAATTAACAGGCGGGCAGAAAATACCTAGTGACGGGAAAACTGATATGACAAATGGGAGAAGTTTTTCCCAGGGCGTGAGGCCTGCCGCCAAGGAATAAGAAGTGTTTCCCGACTCTTACTAGCACCTAGACTGGGCAAAGGATTAGCTGCAGACAGCGGGACACTTGGGGACCGGCGCTGCACCCCCACCGCAGGCCAGCTGGCCGGACCCCCCCCCCCCCCCCCCCGAAGGGCGAGGCCCGCTGGCCGCAAGGAGGCCTCAGAGTGGCAGAGCAACAACGTCCCGGACGTAGTCAGCTGGGGGTTCCGGCTGGTTGCTGTACCCGCCATTATCTCCGTTGGCGAGCCCGCCAAGAGAGCTGAGTGGCCCTGCCAATTCTAAAGGTAAGAGGGCGTGGTCGGCTGGAGGCGAGCCTAGCTCTGCGAGGGCGGCGCGAATTAAGCGCCCTGGAGAAGTCTTGCCTGTTCACTGGGGCACGGGCCGGGTAGAACTTGTCGGGAGGGGGGGGGGGGGGGGGCTGGGGGCGCTCGCTGGGCTAGGGTATGAGTGCGTCCTGCGCTGTGCTTGTAGGATCCGAAGAGTGTTGATTCCTGACCATGTAAACGAGATACCTGGTCCAGTCAGAGCGTGCGTCGACTTTTTGTCGCGTAGATCACCTTCCCCGGGCTGAAAGATATAAGGCAGTAAGGGTGGGCAGAAGCGGCATGCAGTGTTATCGTGACAGGCAAGAGCACAGACGAGAGGTAAACCCTAGCTGAATCAATACGGAGACGAAAAACGGGGGGAGGGGGCCCAGCAGCAGGAATTAAGAGATTCCTTAATTAAACAATCCTGGATGAATAAGAGTTTTCCGAATAACTATACTGTAGCAATGAAGGGGGCTAACAATTCTAAGAATCTTCCAACAAACGGAAGGGCGTTTACCTTCCCTTCCTTACCCGTTCTACCTCCCACCTTTGCTAGGAGCAAAGGTGGGAGAAAGCCAGTAGGAGAACAGCAAGGAAGCACAAAGCAACTATATAAACAGGGATAATACGAAACACTATAAATCTTGATAATATAAACAATACATATACCAAGAACGGGTATATACAACAAAGCAATATATACATAAACAATAAAATGGAATAAGAACCAATTCTTAAAGCCAAACCTGTAACATGCTTGTGTCCTAAGCGGATGAAGAATGTGAGCGGGAACATTACCCTTGGTCTCCATCCCATCTCTGCCTCCAGACAGGTGATAGGGCTGAATAGAAGCCAAGGAGTCTGCCTTAAGTGGCCGCTGAGTGTAGTCTTGTGTTGTCAATGAGCGTCTGCAAGCCGCAGCTAGTACGCCGTGAACTTCGGCTACATCTTTTAGAACAGGAGCAAAGTGAAATCGACGGCAGGGAACTGGCATCCAGTAACTGTAATAAGGATAATATTAAGAATACAATGTCGTAAATAACCGTACAATATAAGAATACAATGTAATATCGTAAATAACCGATGACGGCAAGTGCCGCAGAATAGAAGAAATTTTCGGCAGTCTCCGTGGTGTAGTGGTAAGACACTCGCCTGGCGTTCCGCGAGCGCTATGTCATGGGTTCGTATCCTGGCCGGGGAGGATTTAATGGGCGCAATTCCTTAACTGTAGCCTCTGTTTAACGCAACAGTAAAATGTGTACTTGGATGAAAAAACGATTCTTCGCGGCAGGGGATCGTATTCCAGGGACCGTAGGATTAAGGACTTGCCCGAAACGCTACGCGTACTAGTGGCTGTACAAGAATGTAACAACTCTTGTATATATCTCAAAGAAAGCAACGCCAAACCATAATAACAATTTACATTCTTAATAAAATAATACTGGAATGACAGTAACGATACGGAATAATATTAGTACTACAATATAGCCCAGCAAATAAGGGAAGATAATAGTATTAACATAGGCCCTGGGCGGCTGCATCCCGGCGCCGCTGCGTGCGTTGTTACGGTGATAAGAGGAATATCTGGCTCGCGTTCTCTTCCTCGCCGCAGTAGGGTGAGGAGGGTGGTGGGGGGGGGGGGGGGTCCGGCTTGTCGTGGCTGCGAAAAAAGGGAACATAAGAAGCCGTCGTTGTGCGCCAAGCGGGCAGAGCACAGGGGAAGGAATAGCAGTTGGAGGTAAGGGCCCCTAACCTAATGATAGATGAGGTTAAATTAAATAGAATACTATTACATAGTAAGAAACAACAATGGCGAAGGAACAAGAAGAGTAAATTAGCCCAGAAGGCCGAATGGCCAAAGAACGTTAGCGACCGTATGGCCAACAACATGCTGGCTGCTGCTGACCAACAACATGGTGGCCGACATCATGCGACTGACTGGCTTATGCTTGCCGTATGGAAGGCCGAATGGCCAGTTTGCATGACACCGTGCGCGAGGCCATGCTAAACTTCTCTGTAGCATTCCAAATGTATCTTAATGTACTGTCGAAACGATGAAGAATGGGTGGACAAATATAATGCACAATATTTAGAATATATAAAAAAAAATAATAAAATAAATAAATAAATAAATGTTTTTTCTGAGGTTGGAAGAAAACGTGCTCAGATTGGGGACTTGTTTATTTTATAATGGTAAATAATAAATTAATATATAATAAATTAATAAATAATAAATTAATTATTATTATATAATAAATAATAATAATAACAAATAGTATAATGATAAGCAATTATTTTTAATGAATCAAATAGCTAATTAGGATGAATGATAAATAATTATTGACTAGTGCATAACAATAAAGTATTAAGGAATAATTATAATGATTAATCCTTAATGATAAAGTAGAAATCAATTACAATTAATAACTACATCCATAGGTAGTAAATGAAAGTTGCATTAATTTAATTACACTAATTACAATTCATGGGAATATTTCTTAGCTATCTGCAGGCTTATCACTTTGGGGGTTCCGGCGGAGCACCCCCAACCCCGCGAGGGCCAGCGGCGCGGAACCCCCAACCCCGAAGGACAAACGCGGTGGCTGGCCGTTGTAACTAGGAATGTGTGTCGACCTCATGGGTGCAGTAGTCTGCCCTCGGGCTCCATCCCTTTTCCTTGTTCATCAATGGTGTACCTTGTGCGCCTTCCGTAGTCGGTTCTGGAAGTATTAAGGCAGTAAGGGTGGGCAGAAACGGGCATGCAGTATGAACGTGACGGGCAAGGAACCTACCCCTTAAGGGTACTGCTGGAATTAGTTTCTAAGAGAAGGGGGACATTTCCGGAAGCGAACTGGGCAAGTGTCATTAATGGATAAAGCCAGGGTGATACCCTACAGAAACTCTGAAAAGGAACACTGCCACAGGGAATAGGAGTGACTAGAGGGGAAAGGAAGAGAAAAAGATCTTCCAGGCAACTAGTCTGTAGCGAAGTAAGGTAACTACCAAACCGAGCAGAACTTTAGCGGGAAAAAACCCAGACAAGTAAAAAAGATTGGGGAAACCAGTTACCGTATCTGGGTCAAGGGCAGAAGTTAATCCAGGGGGAGGGATCTAGCAAGTAATAATTCATTTCAAAATAATCCAATAGAATAATATAAAACAATAGAACAGCCCAACATAATCAATATTTATATGACCACTATGTATATAATATCAAATCAATATACAGTATATATATACATATATACACATACATATACATATGCACACACACACACATACATTCACAAGCAATAAATAGTACCTTACAAATATAACGAAGTTTTCACTAAGAAAATGTAAAAGAGAGACATAAGCACTAGAAGGATAGGGAAAAGCACAAAATACTCCTTCCAAAGTACGAGGTCGCAGGACCATTAGCCGGCTAACAGGGCGAGCCCGCCCAGCTAAGGGCTCCACAGGGGCCCCGGCTAAGGGCGTAACGGACTGGCTCAGCTAATGGGCCTAGTACGGGCCGACCGAGGGCATGGCGAAAAAATGCCAGAGAAAACGATAACAAGTAAAGCAGAGGGAGGGTAGGAGTAAGGCGACTAAAACCTGGACCTAATAATAAAGAACTTAAATAAGTAGTAGTATGATACAGTAGGACCTGTATAAATAGATAAATAAGTAAATGTCCCACACTGGGGAGGAGGAAGTAAGCAGGGAAACCCTAACCTTAACAAACCAACAATAACGTAGCATGCACAACACGAACACTGGTGGTCAACAAGGGCAAAATAAGGGCTTAACAAACAACAGTTGCCAAATGTAAACTGTAAAATCCTGCCTCTGAACATCAGCAGCTGGAACACCTGCAGCTGGACATTGGCAACTGGTGCATCAACATCTGCCAAAGATAAATAAATAGTGGCAACTGGCCACCAGGGAAAACTTCGGTTATAAGTAGAAGTCCAACTGCAAGACAATTAGGGACCATATAGAACCTGGGAGCCAACAAGGGAATGGAGAGTATCTTCGGCCGCTGCCGAAGATACAAAATTAGCGGCAACGGGCCAAGGGGAAAACTGCAGCAGTAGGGAAGTGCGACTGCAAAACAGATTATGCTCAAAATAATGCTGAAATGTAACTCTTTAGAGAAAACGGGATTAATGCATGAAGCTGAAATAAATTACAATCAAATACAATAAACTGAAAGGAGTGCTAATAGGCACAACGACGGCTGGAACGCTTCTGCTGGAACTTCGGGGGCTGGCGCGTCGGCAGCTGAACCCTTGGGAGCTGGAACGCAGTAGGATGGGCATTATCAGTTGGGACCGCTTCAACTGGAACATCAGGAACAACTTCAGCAGTAGCATGGGAGCTGGTCCAACAACCGCTGGAACGCCAGCAGCTGGATCATGTTCCACCTGAACAGCGGCAAGCTGGGACAGCAACAGCTGTACCCACAGCAGCTAGAACACCCGACTGCCGGGAATGTCAGCAACCAGAACACCAACAGCTGCAGCAGCTGGACACCAAAATTGAGCAACAACGTAGGAAGAGTGGCGGCTCGGACACTAGGGCAGACGGCTGGACCAGCTGCAACAGACCCAACCGAGCATCAGCCGCTAGAACACAGCGACACATCGCAGGAAGAACATCGGCCGGACATCAACCCCTGAACGAAGGCAGCTAAGACGTCGGTGGCTGTGAAAACCTTCCGGGCTACACCGGGCAGACAACATGTCTGGATAAACCAGCGGCCTGGAAGGCCGCATATTTATATGACCAATATAAATAAGATATCTGAATAACATCGCCGGCTTAACTCATCACAGGAAGAACGTCGGCTGGACATGAACCCCCGAACGCAGACAGCGAAGACGGCAGCGGCTATGACAACCTTCCTGGCTACATTGGGCAGACAAAATGTCTGGAGAAACCAGCGGCCTGGGAGGCCGCAGTATATTCCGGGCTACACCGGGCAGACAACACGTCTGGAAAAACCAGCGGCATGGAAAGCCGCATATTTATATGACCAATATAAATATAATACCTGAATAACATCGCCGGCTTAACTCATCACAGGAAGAACGTTGGCTGGAGAGCAGCCCCTGAACGCAGTCAGCTAAGACGGCAGTGGCTATGACAACTTTCCTGGCTACATTGGGC
This sequence comes from Procambarus clarkii, assembly GCF_040958095.1. Taxonomy (NCBI): domain Eukaryota; kingdom Metazoa; phylum Arthropoda; class Malacostraca; order Decapoda; family Cambaridae; genus Procambarus; species Procambarus clarkii. The sequence goes on along the minus strand of NC_091173.1, from coordinate 22,504,226 downwards.
AGACAAAAACGTCTGGATAAACCAGCGGCCTGGGAAGCAGCAGTATCTTCCGGGCTACACTGAGCAGCAGTCGGATAACCAGCGGCCTGGGAGGCCACACATGTCTGGATAAGCCAGCAGCCGGGAGGCTGCAGATTCTTTCGGGCTACACCGGGCAGACAAAACGACTGGAAACGTTTACTGGTACTGGTAAACGAAACTGGTACTGTCTAGCTGTCAGTACTTAATAACTTAATGACAAAGTCAAGAAAACAAGTATAAACGTATAACGGTAAGTAAAATGACATGCACTTAAGCAATGCATAACTAGCAATAAATTGCTGAAGGAACTACTCATAATACGAGTCCAAGATAAACTTGAAGGGAGAGGCATGAGGCCTGAACACAGCGTCTAGGACATCCTAGCTGACTTTACTTAACTTAAAGGTGAAGCATAAGTTAAACATAATTGTAAACTAGTAAAGTAAAAACATGCAGCAAGAGCGAAGTAAAATGCAGGAAATTTGCAGAGGAAACTAAACGTAAATGCAGGGTCAGAATAAACTTAAAGCAAGAGGCAAGGGGCCCGATCCCTGCAACTATCACATCCTAGCTGACTTTACATAATAACTTAAAGGCAAAGCAGAAGTTAAACAAACAAATGTAAAACCAGCAAAGAAACATGCAGCTTGACACTGCATAAAATTCATTAATAAATTAAGGAAACTTATGGAAAAACAAGTCCATGAAATCTTAAAGCTAGGGCCAGAGGCCTGTGACACTGCAGCTAGCCTAACCTAGCTGACTTTACCTAATAACTTATAGGCAATGAGCAAAAGTTAAAACAAACCTAAATGTAAAACCAGCAAAAGAAAACATGCAGCTTGACACTGCATAAAATTCATTAATAAATTAAGGAAACTCATGGAAAAACAAGTCCATGAAAACATAAAGCTAGGGGCCGGAGGTCTGTGACACAGCAGCTAGCCTAACCTAGCTGACTTTACCTAATAACTTAAAAGCATTAAGCAAAATGTTAAACAAACATAATTGTAAACCAGTAATAAATAAATACACATGCAGCAAGACGCTGCATAATTTGCGGGAATAGTTAGCTGATGTAACTAAACGTAAGTGCAGGGCCAGTAATCTTAAAGCAAGAGGCAAGGGGGGTTGGGGCCGTACTCCGCACCTATCACAGCCTAGCTGAGTTACTTAATAACTTAACGGCAAACAATAGTTAAACAATCACAATTGCAAAACCAGTAAGAGAAATAACATGCAGCTTGACCTGCATAAATTGCAGTAATAAATAGAGGTAAATTAATGGTACGCAATACCAAGATAATCTTAAAGTCAAAAGCATGAGGCTTGTAACTCAGGAACTAGCACAACCTAGGTTACTTTACTTAATAAATAACTCAATACAAGAAGCAAGAGTTTTAATAAGTTAATAAAACATGCATGAGGGCAATGCATAAATTGTAATAATAAATTGCAGAGAGAAACAAATCGTAGTTGCAAGCCCAAGCAAGGTAACAGCAAGAGGCTTGGACCCGCATCACGGGTCCAAGATAAATAAATTGCGAGGCATAACACATTGTAACTGAAAGACAATAATATAATTTTTTTTATATAGCCAGCGTTTAGAGTAGGGTAAAACAACAGCACTAAATAGGAGCTGTGGCTTGAGCATTAAATGTCCTGGAACAACAATAACAGCACTACCCAATATATAAACATAGGCATGGGCAAAAGCAAAGGTAAAATTACAGTAAATATTGTAGCGTGAGGAAGCACGCCATGACTAACAGTCAGACTTAAAGAAGCACTTATATAAAGAACATGAACAATAATTAACGGCACAACAGAAGTCGCCCAAGCAGCAGACCTCACGTCGACTGGGTAAGGGAGCTTAAGGTACAGGGCTGAGCAGATGGGGTAGGTGAGGGTGGGGGGATGGACAGGCCTCCTCCCGATTGTGCTTCAAATAACAGCCACCTACTGGAGAAAACCAGTGCCCCATAACACCGAGGGTCACCTCCCCCTCTAGGTCCACTGCACCTGCATTTGGTCACCAAGGCTGAACCAACAGGCGTGCTTCAGGGGCGCGCCAGGCGCGCCAACAGACACAAACACAAGGACACAACACTGTACCTTAAATGTTGAGAAGGGCAGAACGCCCCTGACGGGTCGCTCTGAGTCGTTGTCGATAGGAACTGATGTAGGGTCCATGCTGGGGGAACAGTTCAGCAGGCTAAACTTCTGTGTTTACGACTTGCTGAGCAGCAGTGAGCAGCGTTTTTGTAAGAGAGCAGCTGCTGGCTTGTCGGGAAGAGGGGCCACGTAGTTTGCGTCCGGGTTTATATAACCTCGGCTCGTTGCGCGCGCAGCTTGGGACGGTTAAAGTCAGCTTCCAGACATACATTTTCTCTTCCACTCAGAAAACCCACCGTTTTTGGGAAAAACAGTGTTCTTATTTAGGTAAGGTACATACATACAAGAGATTTTACAAAGTTTGTTGGATTAATAGATAGAGCTAGTACATACAATGCCTAAAGCCACTATTACGCAAAGCGTTTCGGGCAGGAAAAACATTAATGACTAAAGCTTAATACTAATGGGTATAAAGAATAAAATGCGTTGAGAACAAGTAAAAATAGAGGTAAAAGAGGGGGGAACATGGCTGAAAAAACAGCACAAATACAATTACAAATTATTACAGACAATTACATTCAAACAGCATTGTATTGAAAAAAAAAACAGACATGGGTTGACAACAGAGGGGTAAGGTAGGTTACAGGGAATTTATTAGGTAGTGCTTCGTTTTTATCTTAAACTGGTTGAGAGAGGTACAGTCTTTAACATGGTTGGGAAGGTCATTCCACATTCTGAGTCACTTGATTTGAAGAGCATTTCTAGTTTGATTAAGTCGTACTCTAGGAATATCAAAACTGTATTTATTTCTGGTGTGGTGCTCATGGGTTCTGTTACAACCTTCAATGAATCTTTTGAGGTCAGGATTGGCATTACAGCTCAGCGTTTTATATATGTATAATACACATGAGAGAATGTGCAGTGACTTAATATCTAACATATTCAGAGATTTGAGTAGGGGTACCGAGTGATGTCTGGGGCCAGAGTTGGATATTGTCCTAATAGCAGCTTTGTGTTGAGTAATTAGAGAATGTAAATGATTTTGGGTAGTAGAACCCCAAGCACAAATACCATAGTTGAGATATGGATAGATGAGGGAGTAATAGAGAGTCACCAGGGTATGGCGGGGTACATAATATCTGATCTTAGAAAGAATGCCAACAGTTTTTGAAACTTTTTTTGATATATTTAGAATGTGTCCCTGGAAATTCAGCTTGTGGTCGATGAGAACGCCAAGGAATTTGCCATCTAATTTGTTACAAATTTGGGTATTGTTTATTTTGAGATTTATTTGATTACAGGATTTATTGCCAAACAAAATATAGAACGTTTTGTCAATGTTAAGGGTGAGTTTGTTGGCAGTTAGCCAAAGATGGACTTTCTTTAGCTCAGTATTTACTGTGGCATTTAGAGCAAGGGGGTCAGGACTGGAGTAAATGAAGGTTGTGTCGTCAGCAAATAGAATTGGTTTGAGGTGTTGGGAGGCATTTGGAAGGTCATTAATGTAGATGAGAAAGAGGAGAGGGCCAAGTATGCTGCCCTGAGGAACACTAATGTTGATGGGTAGGGTGGGAGAAATTGAATTATTCACAGAAACATACTGGAGCCTGTCAGTATGGTAAGATTTAAGGTAATGCATGGAGTGACCTCTGACTCCATAATGATGTAATTTAAGAAGGTTTTGGTGGTTGACAGTGTCAAAAGCCTTAAGCAGGTCCACAAATAACCCAACAGGGAACTCACTTTTATCAAGAGTTGAATGTACCAAGTTAATCATACTAATAAGTGCATCGTTAGTGCTTTTTTTGGGTCTGAAGCCATATTGACAGGAGCTAAGTATATTGAGTTTGGCTAGATAAGAGTAAAGCTGCTTGTAGATTAGTTTTTCAAATATTTTTGACAAGTTTGGCAGGATTGATATAGGTCTGTAATTGTTTAAAACAGTGAGATTACCACAGTTGTGGACAGGGATTACTCTAGCTTTTTTTTAGAATATCTGGAAAAGTTTGGAGTTCAAGTGATTTGTTGAAGAGCAATGCAATAGCAGGGGCTAAAGATCTGGAGGCTTTTTTGTATATTAAAGTTGGTATTTCCTCAAGGGCACTAGACTTGGTTTTAAGGGAAAGGATTATCTCAGTAACATCAGTGGAATTTGCAGGTGTTAGGTACAGAGACTGCAGATAGTTACTTGTAAAATAGTTCTGAACATCAGTACTGGAAGATGGAATATCATTTGCAAGGGATGACCCAATGGAAGAGAAGAACCTATTGAACTCAATAGCAGTATCAGAGGCTGTAAGCTGACCATCGTTATTGGACTGGAGTATTGATTTGTTATTTAAAATCTTCTTTGGTCCCAATATTTGTGAAATTGTGCTCCATGTTTTCTTAATGTTGCCCTTTGTGTGGGTAAATTTATCTTCGTAGTATTTAGTTTTGGCTCTTCTAATTATTTTAGATAGCAATGACGAGTAATTCTTTGAATATTCTTTGGAGACGATTCCTAACCTATACTTCTTTTCAAGGTCATGTTTTTTTATTAATGGATTTAAGTATTTCCTTTGTAAGCCAAGGATTGTTTAGTCTTTAGTTGTGACTTGTTTCGTTAGCATAGGACAGTGGGTGTTATAAAGGCTGAGAGTTTTTTAAAGAAAAGATTGCACTGCTAGGTTGATGTCCCCTATGTTACCTAACTCGGACTCCCAGTTGACATTAGCAGCAGCAGCTATAAAATTGTCTATAGCAGTTTCATTGTGCAGCCTAAAGCTTATCTCCCTTGTCTCTAGAGGTGGTTTGTTAATGTAAGTTAAGAGAAATGTGGGGTAATGGTCTGTAGTGCTATCGGTGATTATACCTGAAGTAAGCGGAGAGGTTATGTTTGTCCAGATGTGATCTAGAGTCGTGGCAGTGCTATCAGTGATTCTAGTTGGTCTAGTGATTAAGGGTATGAGGAAGCAGGAATTCATACAGTTGAGGAAGCTGGCAGCAGTAGGGTGTTCAGGCTCGCAGAGGTCAATATTAAAGTCCCCTGCGATCCCCTTTTTATTATTAGGATGGGTATCACTAGTTGAACCACCCCCACCTGACGGGTCTCTTCTTGTTGATAGTAGGTGCAGTTTGCATGAAGGGTTTGTCCTCCCGATGACTGCACCAGTACTGATGTTGTTGGACCCGTTTATGTTGATGATTGGAGCTACCAAGGTGCTTGTTGCGTTGTGCTGTAGATAGAGGAACAGTGATTAAAACAGAGGTGTGTTTGAGGGAGACTTGCCGCACCGTAGGGCGGTGTGTTGTGTTTATGGCGTCAGCTGATCCATGGTGCAGCGACGAGGCAGTTGTTTTCTGTGTTTAGCTGTTGGTGGCGCCAGGTATAAATGTGGCGCAGGTCAGATGTGACCCAATTTGTTGGTCGACTGCAGATATTTAGCCAGTGCTTTGACTATTTGGTATTTTTCTTGTAACGAGTGGTAGCCACCTACTAATATATGCTCGATGGTGAAGGGTATTTTAAGTGCGATAAAGACTTGTTTGAAATTTACTCTAGCACTATAATGTCGGAAGCAGTGCAGGAGATAGTGTTCGACTGTTTCAGGCACCTGACAGTGAGTACAGAGTTCGTTGATGTCTGTTCTGTACTTAGAGCTGTGTGCTGCTAGTTTGGTGTGTCCCAGCCTTAATCTGGTCATCGTTACATCAATTTCTCTGCTTTTATATCGGACATGTTTCCAAGTTTCCGATTTCTTTTTAATGGACCCATAGTGCAAAGGTGAGCATAACGTTTTCCAGTTTGTTGCAAAATCCTGGGAGATGGTATCTTTGAAGGCTCCTTTACGTGCAACATGGGGAATTGGATGACGGGCAAGGTGAGGCATGTTGTGCATCGCTTTGGCTAGTTGGTCTACAAGTTCATTATGGAGAATACCACAATGTGCTGGGACGCATTGGATAGAGGTGTCATAACCGTTCAATTGATGTGTGTGAAGAAGTTGAAGGCATAGGTAGACAATCTCCTTGCATGTTTTCGAAGAGTACGAAATTACTTGAATCGCGCTCTTGGAGTCACTACAGATTGTATATATCCCAACTGGTAATGTTGTGATGATTTGGAGAGCTTGATACAAGGCATATAATTCCGCTGTGAAAATAGATAGTTGGTTTGGTAACCGCCATCCCTGCTTGAGATGGTATTCCGGTATCTATACAGCGCAAGTGACCGAGGGTACGTTGTTCATGAAGATGCGAGACCCATCTGTGTAAATCTCTGTGGTATTTGGGTAGCAATTTTTCATTGTTGAGACAAAGACTGAGGCTTTGGCTGAGTTTGGTGCAGACTTTGGAATGTTGTCTTCGAGTTGTATTGATGTATTAGGAGTTGTATAAAGCCAAGGTGGAATGGGGGGAACAGTAAGTTGGGTTTCACAGTTTTGGAGTAGAGAGACGTCTATATTGAGGTTATTTGTAGCCCGTGTGAGGAAAGGTTGCGAGTGAATGGTTGGGGAGCGGGGGTTATGTGGGTTAACTGTTGGGTTAATTTTTGATCTGTATGGGTGTGTCTGGTGAGCAGTGGTACAGAGTGACAGATAGTTGGCACACATTATGTCTAGTCTGGTGGCTAGGCTTGTGAGGCCCGTTTCCCCGTAAAGTCCGAGGATTGGAGTTGAACGCATTGCGCCACATATAAGCCGCATGGCATTATTTTGTATGACCTCGAGGCTCTGTAGGTTAGTGGGCGCCGTCGACGCATATGCTTGGCAACAATAGTCTAGTTGGCTGCGAATGTAGGTTGTATAGAAACGGAGCAAGATTTTATGGTGTGCTCCCCAGGTGGTGCCAGTGAGGGCTTTAAGTATGGCGAGTCGGGGTTGTGTCGTCTGTTTAAGGTGTTGAATGTGTGCTTTCCAGGTAAGTGAGGGCGAGTCTAAGTGCATGCCAAGATATTTATGTTCTCGTACGTGTTGGATGGAAGTGTTGTGTATTGTGAGGGTGGGTAGATGAAGTAGTCTTTTTTTAGTGAAAATTTTATAGCAGGTTTTGGTAGTACTAACTTGAAGGCTCCATTGTTGTGTCCAATCTATGAGGTGGTCCAGTGCTGTTTGCATTGTTGAGACTGTATTTGGTAGGGCATTGTCTGAATAATACAATGTTAAGTCGTCGGCGTATGCCGAGAGGTGAACAGGATGGGTGTTAGGCAAATCTGCTAAGAATGCGGCAAATATGGTTGGGCTTAGTATGGAGCCTTGTGGGACACCTGTTTGTATTGGGATGCCATCGGAAAACTCGCCTTGTATAAAGACTTTAGAGGTCCTGTTTGTGAGATAGGACTGTAACCATAAAAGTAATCTTCCCTGTACGCCTAAACGTGCAAGCTTTGCGAGGAGGCAAGTATGAGGAATGCTATCAAAAGCTCCTTTGAGGTCTAGGTAGACAACAAGACAATATTTACTGCTTCTGAGAGAGGTGCGGATTTCATGTTCAAGACAGAGTATTTGATCTAGCGTGGAGCATTGCGGTCGAAATCCAGCTTGGAGTGACGGTATAATATTGTTATATTCTAGGTACCATTGGAGGCGAGTATGTACTAGCCTTTCCATGACTTTACTGAGGCATGATAGTAGGGAGATAGGTCTGTATGACGCAGGTTGGGATGGGTCTTTTCCTGGTGTAAGGAGCGGAAGAATAATACTGGTCTGCCATTGTGAAGGAATATTTCCGTGAGTCCAGCATAGATTGTAATAGTTTAGAAGAGTGCTGTGTGCAGTCGGTGGAAGATATTTGATGAGTTCATATGGAATTCCATCCTCTCCAGGTGCCTTGCCAAGAGGTAGGCGGTTTAAGGCCAATCGTAGCTCGCTTAAGGTGTACATGTTGTCGACGCCGAGCATGGGCAGCGGTATGGCACGGTCAATTTCTTGTCTGAGGGAGAGTTCTTGGGCATGAAGGAAGGGTGTTGAGAGGGTAACTTTAAGGCATTCAGCGAGAACATTTGCACGCTTCTGAGGTGTTTGACAGAGTGAACCGTTGATCATCAGGGGGAACGAAGGGAATGTTGGGCGACCTTTAATGCTGTTAAATGTAGCCCAGACTTTTGAGTGTGGCGTTGTGGGTGTGAGGCTATCACAGAATGTTGCCCATGATGCCCGTTTTGCTGATAGTATGGTTTTTTTGGCCGCTGCTGTAGCCCGCCGGAGATTGACCCAGTTCTGTAGGGAGGGTTGACATCTTTGTTTTTGAATGGCTCGTCGGCGAAAAGCGACTGTTCGTGCACATTCCGCGTTCCACCACGGTTTAAGTGGTTTGTTGGACCTATGTCCTGAAGTTTTCTTAAGCATTTGGGTGGCTGCAGAATTTATGGCCGAGGTGATTGTGGACAGGCGCTTGTTAGGGTCTACTTCGTCTGTGTCTGGGAGGCGGACAATATCAGCCCATTTTTTCTTGTCTAGGTACTTAATGTTCCACTTGGGAAGCGTAAGCGGGTGGGTTGGTGGCTGAAAGTTAGTAAATTTTATAATGAGGGGTTTGTGGTCACTACCAATATCTGGTCCAGTATGAAACTGTAGTTCATGTTCAAAGTGTGCGGAGCCAAAGCAGATGTCCAGTGAGGCTTCATAATTGGTTCTGTAGTTAAAGTAGGTTGCAAGGTAGGGCGGCGAAAGAAGAGTATATGGTGTAGTGTCTAAGTAGTTGTACAGATCGGTGCCTGCAGTATTTTGGGCACCTCTACTCCATGTGGGGTGGTTAGCATTGAGATCACCTGTAACAATGATCGGGTGTCGTAATTGGTTAAGATAAAATTCCAGTTCATTTGAGTTTATGTGCCTCCAGGGTTGTATATACCCAGAAAGGATATGTGTGTACCATTATAAGGTATTAGGCATGCTAGAACTTCTAATTTACCGTTCACAAAATACGTTAGTGTTACAGGTTTACATGTCATATTACTTCGTGTTAGAAGGAAAATACCACCCCCCATACGGTTGGGTCTGTCCAGTCTGTGCATCTGAAAGTTTTTAAATACGGGATTCTGTTTGGGAGTGAGCCAGGATTCGGTGATGAATGCTAAGTCCGGTTTGGATGAGTAGAGGAATTGTTTAAGTTCTGTGAGGGATGTTTTGACGCTTTTTGCGTTCCAAGTCATGAAGGTTAGGGGAGCCATTTAGGATGTTTGGGTTGTGGATGTGTCTGTTTTCTTTGGTGCGCCAATAGTGGTACGAGTTGGATACCTAGATGTGGATGGTGGCTGTGTCTTACTCTTGGTACTGGTGGTTGGGGTTTATGGCACGTCAGCCTGGGGAGTGGTTTTGGTGAGGCGCGCTAAGGAGGTAATTAGGAGTTTTTCCATCATCTGATCAAACAATGTGTGTCCAGCATTGGTAGCTTTATTTGGGCGGACGTCAGTGTCTGTAGCTGTTGATGGGGGGTCTGTTGGGTCAGCCTCAGGGGTGGGTTGTGGTACTTGGGCAAAAAATTTTGTTAGGAGTCGGTCCAGGGTCTTTTCCAGTGCATTTTCGATGCGAGTGACGATCGTTTCAATAAGATCATTTTCGATGCGAGTTTTGTGAGAGATGGTTGGACCCTGGGGTTGCGGGATTGTCGGAGACAGGGATATCCGGTACAAGCGAAGGTTGTGGTTGAGTGTGAGGTAGAGGTTGGTGATGGGCTGAGGAAGGTTTTATTAATGCACTGCTGTATAGCAGGTTGGTGGTAGGGGGAACCTCCATTTTCGCTGCTGCTGCTACGTAAGAAGGACATTGTTTAAATGTGATGTCATGATCGCCACCACAGTTTGAGCAGGTGAGTGTATCCGATGCACAGTTTTGTGTGTAGTGGGAACCAGAGCATTTCCCACATTTGATATCTTTAGTGCAGCCCTTCGAGGTATGGTTAAAACCCTTACATTTAAAACATTGGGTGGGACGCAGAACATACACCTCTAGTTTGTGGAGGAAGCCGTTTAACCAAATCCTATCAGGGGGAACGTAGTCCAGAAAAGTAAGCAGGGCGGTGCCTGTATCACTCAGTTCTCCGTTCGTTCGTCGCATAAATTTTTTGATTTCATAGAGTGGGATGCCATTCGTCTTGAGTTGTGCCTTAATGTCTTCTGCGCTGATGTCTACAACATGCCGGATTACATATTTCACTAATCTGTCTCCTAGTGGTTTATAGCACTTAACTTTGTAACCACAGATGTCAGTAATGTTTGAAATCTCCAGTTCCGCGCTGTGTTTGTGATCCACTGCGATCAGGTTCTTTAGTTTGTTTGGTCTGATATCGTGCACGTCGATTCCGAATTTTTGGGGAATGGCATTATATAGTATGCTTTGTGCCCTACTATTTCGGAAAATATTCTCATCTTCGCCCTCAAAAGCAATGATAAAGGTTTGTAACTCAGAAGAGCTTGGCCTACCTTGGTTGAGCGGTGGGTGTTGATACTGAGGCCGCGTGGCGTCGGCCTCATTTCTGTTTACCTCTGATAAATGGCGGCGCTTTGCCTCCAGTCTGTTTGCCTTACTATGGTGTTTGCTGTCCAAGAATTCTCCTTCGGGCTCCTCTTCTATGACCGGGTGACGTTCAGGATCCAATTTTGTGGTATGCCGTAGTGGTTTTCCAACATCTTCTAAGGTATCGTCGATGGTTGTACGAGAGACGCCACGTGCGCCTCCAGCAGCCGCCATGACACCGGCCACCTCTGCGGGAACTCACTCAAAACACACCCAATCACGACCGCGTCCAACACGCAACTCTCCCTCTGACGGGTCTTCAAAATTCCCTGTGAACCTAAGCAAGAGTTGATCTGCATGCCTTTTCCAATTAATGTTCCCAAAACTCTGTACTTGCACGGTGAAATTCCTGCGGCCCAAGACGCAGACGTTGGTCCACTCCAACCACTTGGAGTGGACGGTAGAGCGACGGTCTCGCTTCATGCAGGTCGGCGTTTAATCCCCGACCGTCCTAGTGGTTGGGCACCATTCCTTCCCCCCTCCCCTTCCCATGCCAAATCCTTATCCTGACCCCTTCCAAGTGCTATATAGTCGTAATGGCTTGGCGCTTTCCCCTGATAATTCCCTCCCTTCCCTCCCTAAATTTCTCTAACACCCAAGGCTTACTAATTCCAAAATTCCTTGCATATACGGCATCCCCCTCATTAAACAACAATTCCTCTCCCTGAGCCAACTGACTGGCCAAGCTAGTTACCGATTTCTCTTTATCTGGATCTGTCATTACTGCTTCCATGTGCACTTTAAAGTGCCTATTAAACAGTAATTCAGAAGGAGATTTACCCGTAGTAGAATGAACAGTTTTCCTTTGATTATATAAAAATCTACAAAGCCTTGTATTAATAGTACCTTCCGTAAACCGCTTTAACCCTTCTTTTAAGGATCTCACTGCTCTCTCTGCTAGACCATTTGAGGAAGAATTATAGGGAACAGGTGGTGCATGTTTAATACCATTTTTTCGAAAAAAAAAATCGTCCATTTCCCCAGAAACAAATAAGGAGCATTGTCTGAGACAACCATGACTAGTAATCCAAAATTACAAAATGTTTTCCTTGGCAGTTCACAAGTTACAGATCATGTGGTGGAATTACACACATGAACATCCAGAAATTTTGTGTATGAATCCACCACTACCAGGTAATATTTGTTATCCATAGGTCCCGCATAATCTACATGAAGTCTAGACCAGGGTTTTCCAGTGCCTGAAAAAGAAAGTACTGGTGCCTGTGGTTTCTGATAATTCTTAAAGCAAATGTGACAATTTTTTGTTACCTCAGCAATATCCTGGTCTATTCTTGGCCACCAAACCCAACTTCTAGCTTCTGTTTTCATAGCATTTATGCCATTATGACCTACATAATGTATCCAATCCTATCTTAGTGATAGACACCAATGTGTAGCCATCAATAATATAACCTCTCCCACTCTACCAATAACCGTTGGAGTGCCACAGGGCAGCATCTTGGGACCTCTCCTATTTTTTTTTCTTTTTTTTTGAGATATATACAAGAGTTGTTACATTCTTGTACAGCCACTAGTACGCGTAGCGTTTCGGGCAGGTCCCTGGAATACGATCCCCTCCGCGAAGAATTGTTTTTACAACCAAGTAGACATTTTACTGTTGAGTTAAACAGAGGCTACAGTTAAGGATTTGCGCCCAGTAAATTCTCCCCGGCCAGGATACGAACCCATGACAAAGCGCTCGTGGAACGCCAGGTGAGTGTCTTATCACTGCACCACGGAGACTGGTTTTCTTATATACATCAATGATCTGCCTAATGTCTCTAACATTCTGAAACCTATATTGTTTGCTGATGATACTACCCTCATCTACTTTAACCCGAACCCACATACACTAAATAATGTTGTTAATAATGAACTAAAAAAAGTCCACTTATGGATGTCAACCAACAAACTAACACTTAACATAGAAAAGACCTACTACATCCTATTTGGAAGCAAATCTACAAATGCAATTCAGCTTCAGATAGACAATGTAAACATTAACAATTAAAATGATGGAAAGTTTCTTGGCCTATTCCTAGACAAGAGACTCAACTTCAGTACCCACATACAACACATAAGTAAGAAAGTCTCTAAAACAGTTGGTATACTCTCCAAAATCAGATATTATGTACCTAACTCTGCTCTCATCTCTCTATATTATGCACTAATCTATCCCTATCTTAATTATGGTATCTGTGCATGGGGTTCAACCACTGCAAACCACCACAAGTCCATCATCACCCAGCAAAAATCTGCTATCAGAATAATAATAAATTCTGCTTTCAGACAACACACAGCCCCCTTGTTTAACTCCCTAAACATGCTAAACATAATCTCACTCCACAAATTCTCTTGTGTCAACTACATTTACAAAACCCTGTTCTTAAATGCAAATCCTGCTCTGAAACTCTCCCTGGACAGATGTAATTGGACCCATTATCACCACACCAGAAATAAATATCTCTTTGATATCCCCAGAGTCAAACTTAATCTGTGTAAACACTCTATGCATATAAAGCCCATCTTTGAATTCTAGCATTGGCATTTACTGGAATCTGCTTACCTCTGCCAAACAATCCTAGCAGGGGTTTATGATCTGTTCTAGCAAGAAATTTCCTCCCCAGCAGAAAATACCTCAGTTTTTTTACAGCATATACCAAAGCTAAGGCTTCTTTGTCTAACTGAGAATAAATCTGTTCTGCCGGAGATAATTTCTTGCTAGCAAAATATACTACTTTATCCTGACCATCTACTTCCTGTAATAATACACAACCCACTCTTCTGGGGAAGCATCTACCTCCAGTTTTAACGGGAGTCTACCAGTAAAATTAGTGAGCACAGGAGAATTGACCAATTCCTGCTTAATATTCCTGAAGGCATTCTCTTCTCTTGCTGCCCACTTAAATCTAGCCCCTTTTTCAACAATTTATACTAGGGTGTTAATTTTGTTGAAACGTTCTTCACAATCTTACAAAAATATGTAACCATCACAACAAAAGACTGTACTTCCCCAACTAATGTTGGGGCTGGGGCATCTATTATAGCAGCTACATTTTTGTGAGAAGGAGTAAAGCCCTTACCTGAAATATGGTAACCCAGGTCTTCGTGGCCTGGTCTTCAATGTTGTTTTACCATTATTAATCTTCACATTGTGCTCCTGCAGGAGATTCAAAACGTTTTCTAATCTAGCATCATGTTCTTCCTCATTCTCTCCACATACAATAATGTCATCTAAAAAACTAGCCACACCTTCAATGTTTACTAATAACTGGGACATGAATCTTTGAAAAATTGCTGGAGACGAGGAGAGTCCAAAAGGAAGTCTTTTATACTTAAATAACCCCTTGTGGGTATTAATCACTAACAATTTCTGGCTCTCCTCCTCTACAGGAATTTGCAAGTAAGCATCTTTCAGGTCAATCTTAGAAAAAATAGCCCCTTTGCAGACCACTGACAACAACTCATCTATCTTAGGTAAAGGGTACGTCTCACAGTGTATGCGGTTGTTCAGTTCTTTGAAGTCTGCACAGATTCTCAAGGATTTCCAATCTGCCTTCAACACTGGTACAATTGGGGCTGCCCACTCACTATGTGTAATTGGCTCTAAGATGCCTTCTGCCACATGCTTTTCCAGGGCTGATTCTACCAATTGCTTGTAATGAAACGGAACTGTTCTTGCCTTGAAAAATTTATGTGACTCCCCACTTTTCAGGTGAATTTTTGCCACCATGCTATTAATTGGCTTGTCTGCCTCCACTGAATATTTTTCTAACATATGTTCGGCACTTTTAATTGTTTTAACTATCGACAATTCATCTAGGCCCGCCAAGAAAATTCCCACTTTTTCCATGAGATCCTTACCACATAGGCTAGGATTATGTGAATCCATTACATAAAAATCCTGGACAATTTCTTTTCCATTATAACCTACTTTTGCCGACACTGCCATAGACCTTAATCGGTACATTATCATATGCACTTAAGGATTTTTTTACCTGGTTTTTCATTCATTTGCAAGGTATCTGCCCAATCTCTAGACAATGTTGACACTGTGTTACCACCCTTGAGACTAAATAAGGTTCTTCTCCCCGCAGTGCAATAAAAAGATAATAAATCGGCCTTGCCAACAACTGTCTAGGGGTAAATATACATCACTGCATAAAATGGAGAACAATATATTTATGCTAAGGGGGACAAACATATCAACACTTAATGTATAAATAATAACCAGAAATATTCTTCAGCATGCAAATCATAGAATAACCTCATTATTGATACATGAGCACTATCACTAAGACATGGATTAATTAGAGAGATATATACAATATGACCCAACCAGATAATTAACATTTATATGGGCTAAAATAACAGTGACCAATGACTTAACTTAAACCATGACTCCTCATGACCGCTGCCGCCACGCTTCTGCCCCACGCCTTGGACCGCAGGCCAAGCGTCTACCAAAAAATCAACTAACCGTCCACACAAAACATTGTGGAAAATCTAATAATAAAATGCAGCACTAATATTCAAAACATTGTTAAACTAAAGAGTAGTAAACACTGGTACAACATTCCATACAATAATACAGAAACCAAAATATGGGAATAATCAATGTACAACTATAACACTCGATTGACAACAATGTTCCCACACTTGCCATATCCAAATATGGTCAACCGCCCACACGGAGAAACTACATGAGAATTTAACACCAAAAGCCTCACACAATATAATGTAACTCAGGCACACTACTGCATGCTATAATATATATATATAACATACAAAATCTTATATCATACAACTAGATGCTATATTAAAGAACAAGACAATAAAGTAATATGAGAATCAAGAGTAATGGCAGAATCCTAGTGAGATTCGTAACATCCCTCCTGTCCCCTAAGAAAAAAATGAAATTAACTGAAGGTTGATTTCATTTTTTTTTTGACTGCATGAAATATAACATGTAATATAACATGAAAATAAACATGAAAATGCTTCGACTAAAATTCAAGTGCAAAGCAATGAAATCTCACACAGTAAAAAAAATACAAAAATTTCATACATCTTATGAATAGAAACACTACATAGGTTTCACTGGAGTATGCAAATTTATCTCTCCAGGGTACTATCTCATTTATATCACTTAGTTTCAGATCATATTTCACACTCTTATCTACAACATTATCATTATTAGAATTGTCAAGAAAGGTAGCTGCTTTCACACAGTTATCACGGCAATTTATCTTTCTATCTGTTGCTACTATTTCTCTGAGATCAGTCCCATATTTCCAATTGATCCATTTTCTATATGGTGACATTTTCCAAGACAGACTCCCTTTCCCATTACTCCCTTTTTCTGGAGCTGAACTGCTTAATTGAAGCTGACTGGATGTTGAGTAGATTTTGGACTTCTCCTGGGTATGCTCTGACACAGACATCTGCTCTTCATCCCTCTTGATCCTCTGTGGAACACATACTCTCGCCCAATGGATACTAAAATTAGAGAAATTAGCATTAAACCTCACAATTATGTATAAAAATTTCCCATTCATAGAACCTTCCGAAACACAAGACACCGACTTAGCAAACCTTTGACCTTCAAACCAAGAAATACAACCCAAGATAAGTGCAAAGACTACCTGATCGAACTGACTCAGATGATCCATAAGGAACACAGAAATCAATTGCCTCATAACTCTGTCATAACGATCAGTGAAAGAAAACAGGCATATGCCTAGGCACCATATCTCAATCATAACTCTCAAGACAAGTTCACACCTCCTGATGGTGAACTTGAACACAACACACACTATCATCAACCTTCTAGTCTTCCAAAAGACTAGGTAAAACATGCCGAAAACTTGACAACCCTCACCATCACTTCCCAAGTGATTTACGTCTGATGACAAACAATCAACCAAAAGGTTTAAGGGTCTTAACATCTTTAAGATGCACAGCAGATTACCTGAGAAACGCCCAAGGACAATCTGAAACCCTTCACAACGATTAACACTAGGTAGGATAACCTTATCCCCCAACTTGAAATACACACCTGGAGCCTCAAACATCTGCTCCCCAGTATGATTTAATCCTTCACCCACAATATGACTCTGAAAGTCAACACCACACTTGAGTGGAACATACACTTTTATCACTCGTGCATCAAAATTAACTGGATCTGAATATAGAGACACTGCTCTAGTATAACTCACCACTTCCTCAGAACTACTGGTTGCACAACCTACTTGAGTAAACTCTCTCTGCTCAACCACAAGGCTGGACAAAGATGTCCCACAGTCCATTACTTCACAAGAAAATGGCTCCTGCAGAATAAAAGTAGATTTCAACATCCTACACACACACTGACTCAATGTACACAATGAGAAATACTTACTCCACATGGAATAAGAATCACAACTCCGCAACTTAGATCCAAATGCTACTTTACCACTCTCAATTGTTTTACCAAAATTTCCTCCCATGACTTCTGGAGCTGCTTGGAGTACTGTCTGCTCACAATCAATAATATCACTACCAAGCTGGGTCACATCCTCACAGACAACTGAAGAGGGAGGCTCACTGGGTCTCCATTTACTCAACAGAAGCTGATCCTCTGGCTGCTTTCCCACACTCTCCAAAACTGGATCTACAGTACAGACTGTCTCCTTGCTTCTCTCTGAAATCTTAGGGTCAGTTCTACTCAATGCACATAAATTAAGGGAATCTGAAACGAGCGGGTAAGTAACAGGTAGTTGGACCTCCTCCCCTATACTATCACCTTGACTAGGGTGAGGCGGGGCCTCTACAACAGACTTACTCTCGACAACTGATTCTAAACTTGGAGTGAGCGGGAATACTTCTGCCAACCCGACATCTTGTCCTAAACCATTCACTTGGCTGGAATACAGAGTCGTGGCTTTTAAGTTTCTCTCAACTCCTGGCACAACGTTCGTAGTGAGCGGGCAAGACAATGGTACATGGACATCCTTTCCCAATTTATTGGAATAAAGCAGAGTCATAGTATCAGGCTTACTCTCAACAACTAAATCGGCCACACAGGAATCTGGAACAACCACATCCCACTTCTCCACTGAAGGGGTACTGGTTACTGGAACAAATGCTTGAGTAACAACATCAGAACTGACAACTGGATTTATATTAGTACTGACATCAGCACAGGTAGAATGGTCAAAACCATCTATTACAACCGGTTGTTCATTCCTAGAACTAACTTCAGCACAGGCAGAATATACAACATGGTCTGCAACTGACTGGTTAAACAAACGGGGATCAATCTCACCCACAACATGATTTATGGCCACATCATTACCCAATATAACATCCACACCTGGGATGGGCAACTGTGTACTAACACCCACAGTGCATACACTTGCAGTAATGGTGGATCTTAAAGTAACATCTATCAGAGGTACAGTTTTACATCCTGCAACACTCTGAAGAACTACAGACTTCCTAGTATCTCTCTTTTCAACATTAGAGAGTATACTGGCAGAAATTAAGGTTTGGGAAGCACCAGTATCACGAAGAAGAACCACTGGCTTCCATTTCCCATTAACACACAAAACTTCACCTGAGGACATATATGGAGAATACTGTTTCACCCAATTGGGGTTTACAGTTACATGTTTATTAGTAAATTTATTTTGCACACCTCTACAATAAATGAGACCAGTTGGTCTTAACTCTGGGTGCAAAGCATAACATGAATTTACCACATGACCTTCTCCTGCAATGCGTACAATACCTGCTAGTGGTCGGAACAGCCGAACCCACTGCAGGCTTAATCACTACATTACTTGAGGTTGACAACCCTGTCTGTTCCTCAGATTTAGGCTTTACAGGAGAAGGGTTAAGGGGAGAAGGTGAAGTAGCTGGTCGAGTCTGGAAAACATGATTTTTATGAGCATAATGATTAGTTTTTGCATTAAAATGGTTAATTGGTGCTCTGAAAGGTACTTTAGTAAGTAGTTCATGTTCATCAGCTAGCTTGGCTAATTTGATAAGATCAGTGGTTTGTTTATTTTCAGCCATAAATAAAGCTAATTTCTCTGGTAGACATCCCACTACTTCCTCAGTTACTATGAGGTCTCTTAAAGTCTCAAACTCTGTAATATTAAGTGCTTTAATCCATCTGTCAAAGTGATTTAATTTTACTCTTACAAAGTCAGAAATAGTCTGGTCATGTGCTCTTTTTAAACTTCTAAATTTTATTCTATGTGCCTCTGGGATCTGCTGGTAAGCATTCAAAATACTCTGCTGAACAAATTTAAAATCGAAAGAATTCTCAGCCGGCAAAGATGCAAATACCTCTTGAGCTTTACCCTTAAATTGTCCTTGTAATATGCTAACCCATTGATCGACAGGCCAGTTCATGCTGACTGCTAGTTTCTTAAAGTGCAAGAAAAATATTTCTGGATCTTCTTCATTAAACTTAGGTAATTCTACATGTTTACTGTACTTAGAAGAACTATTTGTACTCTCTGGATTATTACTAGTGTTACCTTGCCCTGCTGCAATTCTCTGCTGTTCTAACCTGTTATTATTTTCAGCAATACTCTGCTGAATTTCTAATTGTCTAGTCTGCTGCTCGGTTTGTTTAGTTTGTTGCTCTGCTAGTCTTAACTGAGCCTCCAACTCAAGGTGTTTTGTCTGGTTCTGCAACTCCAACCTCTGCTTGTCTGCTTCCAGCCTAGCCAATTCTAATTGAGTCTCCAACTCCAACTTTAAGATTGCCACCTTGTCACTTGACTCTTCTTCTAACTCTCCCAAACACTCTTCTTCAAGTCTCTCCTCCTCCACCAAGTGTGTGACAATCACTCTTAACACTTGAGCTTTCAACATTTTACTGGAAACTGCTATGTTCAATTTATCAGCCAGCAATAACAAACCAGACTTCTTTAAGTCTTTAATTTTACCAAAATTTGGCTGATCTACCAGCGCAGCAACCTGATCCTCCATGGTTGGCTCAATAATCACCACTTACACTTGAAACAACACTGAAAATTATGCTTGGCCCCTGGCACAAGCTGAACACTTACCTCAAATCGTGAAGCGTTGAGAAGTTTTCACAGCAGCTCAGATTGAACAGATAATTTCACAGGCTTGATTTGGTGTCACTAGATAATCAGAGTACCTAGGAAGGCAATTGCTATTAATAATTAGCACTGTTAATTGTACAACATTACAGGGAATTAAGGCTTATTCTCCCGGACACAGGCCCTCATTTGTTACCACCCTTGAGACTAAATAAGGTTCTTCTCCCCGCAGTGCAATAAAAAGATAATAAATCGGCCTTGCCAACAACTGTCTAGGGGTAAATATACATCACTGCATAAAATGGAGAACAATATATTTATGCTAAGGGGGACAAACATATCAACACTTAATGTATAAATAATAACCAGAAATATTCTTCAGCATGCAAATCATAGAATAACCTCATTATTGATACATGAGCACTATCACTAAGACATGGATTAATTAGAGAGATATATACAATATGACCCAACCAGATAATTAACATTTATATGGGCTAAAATAACAGTGACCAATGACTTAACTTAAACCATGACTCCTCATGACCGCTGCCGCCACGCTTCTGCCCCACGCCTTGGACCGCAGGCCAAGCGTCTACCAAAAAATCAACTAACCGTCCACACAAAACATTGTGGAAAATCTAATAATAAAATGCAGCACTAATATTCAAAACATTGTTAAACTAAAGAGTAGTAAACACTGGTACAACATTCCATACAATAATACAGAAACCAAAATATGGGAATAATCAATGTACAACTATAAACACTCGATTGACAACAATGTTCCCACACTGGCCATATCCAAATATGGTCAACCGCCCACACGGAGAAACTACATGAGAAATTAACACCAAAAGCCTCACACAATATAATGTAACTCAGGCACACTACTGCATGCTATAATATATATATATAACATACAAAATCTTATATCATACAACTAGATGCTATATTAAAGAACAAGACAATAAAGTAATATGAGAATCAAGAGTAATGGCAGAATCCTAGTGGGATTCGTAACACACTGCAGCACCAGTGTCCAGTTCCAAGGAAACTAACTTCCCATTAATTACAAAATTCACCACTTGTGATTTCACCGAACATATCTTTTCTTTCACCGAATATAGTCGGTTTTCCTCACCTGCAGCTTCTTCAGACGGGTTACCTTCCTCTACTGCCTTGACCACAGTATCACTACCTCTTCTTCCTGCATTCCCTGGTCGTCTCCTCTCCCAGGTCATGTTCTTCCTGTTCAGATATTCTCTTCACACTTTCTGCAAGTGTCCCTCCTTGTTACAAAAGTTGCATATGTAGTCACGAAACTTGCACTTGCTACTACTGTGATTGTATCCACAGTGTTTACATCTGGTCTGGCCCTGTACGACCATAATTTCTTGGGTAGATTTCTTACTTCCAAAAGCCCTTTCCAGGTTCAAAATCTTCTCTAGCACTGTCCATGAAGTCATCGATTGTAGATCCAAGTTTTCTGCCACCAGGTTAGGGAAGAATATCTTATTTTCTACTACCATGAACAACTGGTCCCTCACCCGGCCACCAAACTGTGCTCCAAAATTGCAGTGGTTAGCCAATGCCTTCAATTCCGCATATAAATCCTGTACGGATTCCTGCTGCTTTTTCGTCCTCAACTGGAAATCCATCAAACTCCTGTGATATGAACGTTTCACTACATAATAACGTTTAAGCACGGTAATCATGTCTTCATAGGTCTTCATGTGGGGTAGCTCTGACGCACACAACTTACCCAGGACACTATATACATCTGTACCCAGTGAAACTAAGAGTACCGCTTTCTTGTCTTTCTTGTTGGCGTCCTCCTTAATCTCACGGTACTGGAAGTTTGCTTCCAGCAGGCTGAGCCACAGGTCCAACGAGATCTTGGTGCCATTAAACAGCCCCATTGAGATGAATGGGGTAGCCATGGCCACACGGTGGGTTGCACAACTCACTGTTGTATACAATTTGCCTGAAACGCTATGCGTGCTAGTGGCTTTACAAGAATGTTAATTCAACTTATTTTCTATATTCTCTGTTAACCCCCAATGTAACTTCTTGTATATAAATAAATAAATAAATAAATAAATAAATAAATAAATAAATAAATAAATAAATAAATAAATAAATAAATAAATAAATAAATAAATAAATAAATAAATAAATAAATTCCTCCACCCGTCCACACGATGGACTCTGCTCTCTCCTGATCCTCACACCTCGTCTCGTACCCGGGCTCTCTGCCGTAGGTTTTATAATAATAATAATAATAATAATAATAATAATAATAATAATAATAATAATAATAATAATAATAATAATAATAATAATAATAATAATAATAATAATAGATTTAGGAAAAGTAAATACATAGATGTAGAGTTACACACATTCTGATTGATTTATAGATAGAGCTAGTACATACAATACCTGAAGCCACTATTATGCATAGCGTTTCGGGCAAGGTGAGATGGGGAAAAAACACTTTGACTAAAACTTAATAGTAATTGAGCTTAAAGTATAAATTGCGTTGAAAGAAAAAATAAAAGATAAAAAAGGGGGGAACATGGTAGAAAATAGCCAATATACAAGTTGATAAACAAACAGCGTTGTTTAAAAAAAAACAGACATTGGTTGACAATAGAGGGGTAAGGTAGGTTACATGGAGTTAATTAGGTAGTGCTTAGTTTTTATCTTAAACTGGTTGAGAGTGGTACAGTCTTTAACATGATTGGGAAGATCATTCCACATTCTGGGTCCCTTGATTTGTAGAGCATTTCTAGTTTGATTAAGTCGTACTCTTGGAATATCAAATAGGTATTTGTTTCTGGTGTGGTGCCCATAGGTTCTGTTACAACCTTCTAAGAAGCTTTTAAGGTCAGGATTGACATTAAAATTCAGAGTTTTAAATATATAGAGTACACAAGAGAGGATGTGTAGTGACTTAATATCTAACATATTCAGAGATTTGAGTAGGGGTACCGAGTGCTGTCTGGGGCCAGAGTTGGATATTGTCCTAATAGCAGCTTTGTGTTGAGTAATTAGAGGACGTAAATGATTTTGGGTAGTAGAACCCCAAGCACAAATACCATAGTTGAGATAAGGATAGATGAGGGAGTAATAGAGAGTCACCAGGGCAGGGCGGGGTACATAATATCTGATCTTAGAAAGAATGCCCACAGTTTTTGAAACTTCTTTTGCTATATTTAGAATGTGTCCCTGGAAATTCAGCTTGTTATCGATGAGGACACCAAGGAATTTACCATCAACTTTACTACTGATTTGTATATTGTTTATTCTTAGATTAGTTTCATTTGAGGATTTATTACCAAACAAAATATAGAAAGTTTTGTCAATGTTAAGGGTGCTTTTGTTGGCAGTTAATAATCCTCGTCGCCACTGTTAAGTGTAGGCCGGAAGAGAAACAATCTTCGTACACATGGTTTATTGTCAACAACAACAACAACAACAACAAAGACGTCACAGGTATACCTTACATAACTTACTATTTACAAGATTATGAACATACGAGCATCTGCTCTATACATGCTACACTTAACGTCTGTAGTACTTAATCCTAACAAGTGAGTTTATGTTTAGCATGTTTAGGGATTGAAACGGGGAGGGGGGGGGGGTCCTGAGTGTTGTTTGAAAGCCGAGTTTGTTATTGTTCTGATTGCAAATTTTTGTTGAGTGATGATGGGCTTGAGGTAGTTTGAAAAGGTTGAGCCCCATGCACAGATACCATATGAAAGATTGGGACAGATTAGTGCATAGTACAGTGAGAGGAGAGTGGAGTTTGGAACATAAATAGCCTTTGCTTTTCACAAAAGCGTTGGGTTTTCTGTGAGAAGAAAACGTAATTCTAAGAGTTGCGTCTAACTGTCTAAGCTGTGTGCGCAACGAGCCGAGCGGGGGTACTTAAATGCGTGCCCATGGACTTGGCGACCTCTGTTTCGCCGCCTTCCACAGCCACTTCACATACAAAATGGTTTGGCGTGTGCCCAGCGCCGACGCTCTTCCACCATCCTGTTACGCATGGACTACGACAAGTACCTTAGACACTTGACACTTAGACTCAAGTACCTTAGACAAGTACCTTAGCACTTGGTGAGTACCTTAGTACTCACCAAGTGTCTGCCTATAGCTGGATTGAGAGGGGGGGGGGGTCTGTAGTTGACAGAGACTGTCCCGCCCTGCCGGCCGACAGCCTCCCTGGCTAGGCCGTCTTCTCTGCTCTCTGCAGGCTCGTCTGCTATTCCTCTCTCACCCTATGCTCTGCTCTCCGAGTATATATTGGGGAACCTAGTAACTAACTCCGCCCACAAGTAGATAGCCTCAGGCACTCTACCAAGCCACTCCTTAAACGTCGGCATGTTTGAAGGCTACCAGGCTCCAATTATAAGATTAGCAGAAGCAAGGTGAAATTCGCATTATCTGACCTCAGGTCACTTGGTGGTCATTAACTCTTAGAGGTGTGAGTTTCAGGCCGACCAAACTGGCGCCTTCTCAAATCCCTGTCTGTGACTCATGTATCTCTATGTATTTTAAATACAACTAAACCAAACACCTTTACAGTGTTACAGGGAGTGGGGGTGTGCGGGTTCGTTTTCTTGGCCTACGGGCTCCTTCCCCAGCCACCTGGCTCTCTTCTGGACCTAAGGGCTCTATTCCAGGCACGCTGGCTCTGCCCCAGGCCTGCGGGCTCCATTCCGGGCATATGAGCTCCTTTACAGTCCTACGGGCTTTACACCAGGCCATGGGCTCTATTCCACTAAGGGCTCCATTCTCACCCTACGGGCTCTATCCCGGCCTGCGGGCCCTCTTCCAGGCCTAGGGCCCTATTCCGGGTCTTCGTGCTCTTTCCAGGCCCACGAGCTTTTTTTCCAGGCCTGCGGACTCTATTCCGGGCCTTCGTGCTCTTTCCAGGCCCACGAGCTCTTTTTCCAAGCCTGCGGGCTCTATTCTCGGCTTATGGGCCTACTCTGCTCCTCCATGCTCTATGTGGGGCCCCGCAGTTTCTCTAAGCCCCTGGCAGGGCCACTTCCCCGCAGTCTTATGCCCAGGCTGGGCCACTTCCGTTTCCCTGACACGGGCGCTTCCCTACGCCCACGTGGCCACCTCAGCCTGCTAGCCCCAGGCCCGGCCACTCCGTTTTACTGTCCTAGGCTGGGTCATTTCAGGTATTATGTCTTTGGGTAGACCATTTCAGCTTACTTATGTCCCAGCGAGGGCCACTTCAGTTTACTATGCCCCGGGGTGGGCCACTTCATCTATTGTGCCCCAGGACGGGGCCACTTCGTTTATTATGTCCCAGGACGGGATCACTTCGTTTATTATGTCCCAGGATGGGGCCACTTCGTCTATTATGCCCATGGGCCGGGGCCACTTCGTTTATTATGTCCCAGGACGGGGCCACTTCATCTATTGTGCCCCAGGATGGGGCCCACTTCAGATTATTATGCCCCTGGATGGGGCCCACTTCAGATTATTATGCCCCAGGATGGGGCCCACTTCAGATTATTATGCCCCAGGATGGGGCCCACTTCAGATTATTATGCCCCAGGATGGGGCCCACTTCAGATTATTATGCCCCAGGATGGGGCCCACTTCAGATTATTATGCCCCAGGATGGGGCCCACTTCAGATTATTATGCCCCAGGTCGGGGCCACTTCAGTTTCTGATGCCCCAGGTCGGGGCCACTTCAGTTTCTGATGCCCCAGGTCGGGGCCACTTCAGTTTCTGATGCCCCAGGTTGGGGCCACTTCAGTTTCTGATGCCCCAGGTCGGGGCCACTTCAGTTTCTGATGCCCCAGGTCGGGGCCACTTCAGTTTCTGATGCCCCAGGTCGGGGCCACTTCAGTTTACTATGTCCCAGGGTGGGCCACTTCAGTTTACTATGTCCCAGCGTGGGCCACTTCAGTTTACTATGTCCCAGCGTGGGCCACTTCAGTTTACTATGTCCCAGCGTGGGCCACTCCAGTACTTATGTCCCAGGGTGAGCCACTTTAGCTTACTATGTCCCAGGATACCTCTTTAGCTTATCTATGTCCAGCGTGAGCCACTTCAGTTTATTTTGGGCCAGGGTGAGCCACCTTAGCTTTTTATGCCCAGAGTGAGTCACTTCAGCTTCCCTATGTCCCAGCGTGAGCCACTGCAGTTTATTATGCCTCAGAGTGGGCGACTTCAGTTTCATGCCCAGATTGGGGGCGCTTCAGTTTCCTCTGCCCCGGGCTGGGGCCCCTCTTAAGTTATACGCCCTGGCTGGGGCCCCTCTTAAGTTATACGCCCTGGCTGGGGCCTCTCCATCTATGTGCTCCTGGTTGTGGTTTTGAATCTCTTCTTCAGTTATATGGCCACTGGCTGGTTATACGAAAACACTTCTTCAGTATTAGGCTCCTGGCAGGGCCGCTTCAGTTCTGCCCTGGCTAGGGCCTCTCCAGTTATACGCCCTGGGTGGACCTCTTCAGTTTTATGCTCCTGGCTGGGCCACTTCAGTTCCGCTCCTGGCTGGGCCTCTTCAGTTAAGCCCTGGCTGGGCCTCTTCAGTTAAGCCCTGGCTGGGCCACTTCAGTTCCGCTCCTGGCTGGGCCTCTTCAGTTAAGCCCTGGCTGGGCCTCTTCAGTTAAGCCCTGGCTGGGCCTCTTCAGTTAAGCCCTGGCTGGGGCCTCTTCAGTTAAGCCCTGGCTGGGGCCTCCTCAGTTATATTGCCCCGGCAGGGCCACTTCACTTTATGCTCCTTAGCTGGGACCGGCTTGCTATGCCCTTAGCTGGGCTCGGCTTTCTTTGCCCCTTAGCTGGGAACGCCAGTTGAGCCTTTAGCCGAGCCCGACAGTTAAGCCCCTTAGCTGGGCCCGACAGCTAAGCCCCTTACCTAGGCCCGACAGTTAAGCCCTTTAGCTGGGCCCGACAGTTAAGCCCTTAGCAGGGCCCATCAGTTTTACGCCCCTTAGCTGGCGGACGACAGTTGGAAGAGCTCCTCGGGTCCCCTCCTTCGCCAACGCACTGTTCCTGGGGGCAACGCTGTTCTTCGCTCTTGCTCCAGCGGGGGGCCCGTACTGGTCTTGGCTCTTTGTCCTGCGTCCTAGTACTATGGAGGGAGTAATTTGTGCTTCATTTGATTCCTCTAAAGCTTTATTTAAGTCTCTATTATTCCCTCCCTAATCAGCCTTGGTGCTATAATTATTATGGTATTATTTACTATATTATTAATATTAATACATACTCTACAGTTATTTTCAGTCTTATTTCGAGCATATATTGTTTTACAGTTTGG
The DNA here is from genome assembly GCF_040958095.1 of Procambarus clarkii. NCBI lineage: Eukaryota > Metazoa > Arthropoda > Malacostraca > Decapoda > Cambaridae > Procambarus > Procambarus clarkii. Next base: position 22,477,238 of record NC_091173.1, on the reverse strand, counting down.
CATGCTACGTACTATTTGCAACTTACTTCCAGTGGCTCATCGCCGTTTTTATAAATAAATAAATAAATGTTTATTCAGGTAAAGTACATACATACAAGAGGTTATACAAAAATTGATAGATTTATAGATAGAGCTAGTACATACAATGCCTAAAGCCACTATTACGCAAAGCGTTTCAGGCAGGAAAAACATTAAAGACTGAAACTTAATACTAATTGAGATTAAAGTATAAAATGTGTTGAGAACAAATGAAAATAAAAATAAAAAAGGGGGGAACATGGCAGAAAAAGCAGCATAAATACAATTAGGTCGACAAACAGCGGTGTTTAAAAAAACAGACATGGGTTGACAATAGAGGGGTAAGGTAGGTTACAGGGAATTTATTAGGTAGTGCTTCGTTTTTATCTTAAACTGGTTGAGAGAGGTACAGTCTTTAACATGGTTGGGAAGGTCATTCCACATTCTGGGCCCCTTGATTTGTAGAGCATTTCTAGTTTGATTAAGTCGTACTCTTGGAATATCAAAACGGTATTTGTTTCTGGTGTGGTGCTCATGGGTTCTGTTACAACCTTCAATGAAGCTTTTGAGGTCAGGATTGGCATTACAGTTCAGCGTTTTATATATGTATAATACACATGAGAGAATGTGCAGTGACTTAATGTCTAACATATTCAGAGATTTGAGTAGGGGTACCGAGTGATGTCTGGGGCCTTTTGACATTGTTTATATTATATTATTTTAATGCTAACTCTTATTATCAAGGTTCATGTTCAGTTTACTTTTATGCGCTAATTCATTATTACGGGATTGCCTTTAACATTTATGGGCTCAGTTTCCAATTGGGTTGGGTTTCCGGCCGTTGAAGTCCAGCTGCCGGTGTTCCAGCCGGCGGTGTTCGGCTGATGGGGTTCCCAGCTGGCGTTGTCCAGCCGCTGATGTACCGGCTGATGGGGTTCCAGCCGATAATCCAGCGGCTGATGTCCCAGTTGGCGGTGTTACAGCAGAGGATGTTCCAGCCGCTGATGTTCCAGCTGCTGATGTATCAGCTGATGAGGTTCCAGCAGCTGATGTTCCAGCTGCTGATGTTTCCGCTGATGAGGTTCCAGCCGATGATCCAGCAGCTGATGTTCCAGCTGAAGTTGTTCCAGTCGCCGATGTTCCAGCTGCTGATGTTCCGGCTGGCGGTATTCCAGCTGAAGTTGTTCCAGCCGCCGATGTTCCAGCTGCTGATGTTCCAGCTGATGAGGTTCCAGCCGATAATCCAGCAGCTGATGTTCCAGCTGAAGTTGTTCCAGTCGCCGATGTTCCAGCTGCTGATGTTCCGGCTGATGTGGTTCCAGCCGATAATCCAGCAGCTGATGGTCCAGCTGGCGGTGTTCCAGCCGAGGTCGTTCCAGCTGCTGATGTTCCGGCTGATGAGGTTCCAGCCGATGATTCAGCAGCTGATGTCCCAGCTGCCGGTGTTCCAGCTGAGGATGTTCCAGCCGCGGATGTTTCAGCTGCTAATGTTTCGGCTGATGAGGTTCCAGCAACTGATGTTCCAGCTGGCGGTATTCCAGCCGAAGATGTTCCAGATGCTGATTTTCCGGCTGGTGAGGTTCCAGCTGATGATCCTCCTGCAGCCGTTCTGGCAGTGTCCAGCTGAAGATGTTTCAGCTGCGATGTTCCAACTGCCGATGTTCCAGTTGGCGTGTTTCAGCCGAAGATGTTCCAGCTGATGATGATCCGGCCGCTGAAGTCCAACTGCTTTTTTTTTTACACACAAAGGTGTGTAAAATTGCTTGCGGGCTTGCAAGTTCGAATGCTTTTTCTAGATCAAGGAAGATCACTATAGCTGGACCCGAGTTAACTGTTCCTAGTAATGTTGCTATGCAGTTGGCAGTACCTACTCCTCTAGTGAAGCCAAATATGTGTTATGCAGGTCTCCAGTCTTCCACAGTAGCCTATTTAAGACCATCCGTTCTGCAGTTTTACTAATGCATGATGTTAATGAAATGGGTCTGTAATTGACAGGTTCTTTCGGCTTAGGAATCGGTATGATGTCTGCTTTCTTCCAAGAGGTTGGTAGTTTGCCTTGCTGCCAAGATGCATTGATGACGTCCAATATTCCTTGTTCTCCAGCAGGACCTGCATGTGCTACCATTGAGTATGTAATGTTATCAGCACCTGGTGCAGTGTCCTTAACACCTTTTTTGGTTCTGATTAGTTCTTGTGTGGTGAAGGGACAGTCACATTCGTCATTTATAGCTATGCTCTCATGAATGACTGTCATCCTCTCTTGTTTTAATTGTTCTTGCTGCCTTCGGACCATTGCAGGAAGCTTATATAAAGCTGTTCTTTCTGCAAATTGGAGAGCAAGTCTCTCAGCCTCCTGCAATGGTTGAACACATGCCTGTGGTCGGGCTGGTCGACCTGATATAGTTTTAATCTGACTCCATATCTTGCCAAGACTACTATGTTCATTTAGAGTTTGACACCACTCAAACCATCTTGCCTCCTTTACTTCTCTAGAAACTCGTCTTGCTTCAGATATCACCGCTCTTAGCAGACTTCTTCCTTCTGGTGTGGGGTTTCTCTTGAGATGTTTTCTGAAGATGTTGACTCTGTGGTTCTGTTCTTTAATTTCATTACTATAGAACCAATAGTTCTTTCGTTTTGTGTTTCCTGTGATAATGATTGGAATAGCTTTGTTTGCAGCAGCTGCAATGGCTTCCTGCAGATTGGTCTCGTGTATGTTCAAATCCTCAGGTGGCGTGTATGTTGTATACCATTTTTCAAGTTCCTCTTGGTATATATTCCAATTGGCCTTTCTTAAATTCCACCTAGGTTGTGCAGGTGGTGTAGGAGGTCGTTCTATGTTTAGTGTTGTGACAGTAGTATAGTGGTCACTGGTGATCACCGGGTCTACTTCCCACTTCGCCTGATGCTTGAGTACTGTTGAGATTAATGTAAGATCAAGGGAACCTCCTAGAATGTGAGTGGGTTCCCCAGTGTTGAGAAGTGTAATCTCAGGTACTTCTCGCAGAGCTGCAGCTAAATGGCGCCCATCTGCATTGGCTGGCCCAGTCGCACCTAACTCTTGTTGATGAGCATTAAAATCCCCAGCAATAATTACATTTTCCAGCGTGGCCAAGGCAAGCACTGCCTCTGCTTCTAGTTTACGTCTAGGGGGCTTGTAGACGTTGTATATGAGGAGCTCAATATTAACCATATTCACTGTTACTGCTAATACCTCTACTCCATCCCCACATGAAACTGGGTCTATTTTCTTGCTGGGTAAGGTGTTCCTGACTAGGGTCATTAACCCTCTTTGTCTCCCCTGCTCATACGGTATAACATAGTGCTGATATCCAGCTAATCTGAAGGATTTCGTGGCGGGGAAAAGAGTTTCTTCCAAAACGATTATATCTGCTTTCGTGCTGATTGCAGCCTCCTGAAGTGTGTGGTTTTTATTCCCAAGACCTTGTATGTTCCACTGCAGTATTCGTAATGGCCAGACGACGGTTACGGTTGGTGTTGCCTGTTCTACCAGAACTCCTCTTCGGGATCGACCTCTATATTCTCCACCTCGCAAGTCGTGTTGCTGCATGTCGGACTGCATTGATTGCTCGTGGTCATCCCCGGCATTGTTGGAACCTGTGCATAACTGTGGTCCATCACTTTGCTGTTGGTATTGTTGCATGTCGGACTGCATTGATTGCTCGTGGTCATCCCCGGCATTGTTGGAACCTGTGCATAACTGTGGTCCATCACTTTGCTGTTGGTATTGCTGCATGTCGGACTGCATTGATTGCTCGTGGTCATCCCCGGCATTGTTGGAACCTGTGCATAACTGTGGTCCATCACTTTGTTGTTGTATTGCTGCATGTCGGACTGCATTGATTGCTCGTGGCTGTTTCTTGTGTTGTTGGAACCTGTGCATCTCTGCTGTTCAATACGTCTTTGTTGGTTGGTGTTTGCATATCAGACTGTATTGGCTGTTGTTGTCTGACTCTTGTGTTGTAAGATTCTGTTGATCTTGGGTGGTCACTGCTTCTTGCAGTTGCTGTTGTAAATGTTGATGTTCTGGTGTCTGGACTACCCGACTGTTGTTGGTAGTCTGTATGTCCATGTTGCGTTGTTTGTCCTCTTGTGCTCCGTCTTGTCTCAGACTGTCTATGTCTTGTGTAACTGTGGTCTGCTGCACGATCTTGTCCATTATCACACAAGTGATTTCTTGAGTCTGTTGCTGTGAGGCGTTCTGCGTCATCTGTAGGCAATTGATAATGGTCTCTGCCATGATCTTCACCATGTTTTTCAGCTGGACCTCGGGGGTAAAACTGTATATCTGTTGTCTTGATTCCGAAAGTAATTGTTTTTTGCTCTTTTGCAATTGCTGTATTTCTGCAGCACTTTTGTGTATTTTCTGATTCAGAATTAATAGATTCGGGAAGTTTTGCTCTGTGAGAGTGTGTGTGTGTTGTGGCTGTGCACGAGTGTTCCAGACGTTGGTGTTGGTGTATGTAGTGCTGATCTGTGTGTTTATCCTGGCCTGAGCTGTCTGCACTTTTTCTTTCCGTGCAGAGCAGGTTGTGCTCCAGGCATGATGTTTGCCTCCACAATTTGAACATTTGGCTGTTGTGGTCTGGTTTGCCTTGTGCTTGGCTATGCAGTCTTTGGTTGGATGTCTCAGACTGCACACTCCGCATCTCTCCTGTCCGGTGCTGCGTGATTGATGGTGGCCGTATTTCTGACACCTGAAGCAGCACAGGGGTCCCGGGACGTATGGTCTCTGTCGGTATGTTCCCCAATTTCCAAGATTGAATGTTTCTGGCACATGTCCCATGACGGTCATTAGAACCTGACGTGTCGCTGCCTTGTCTACTTTTGTGCGACATTGTTCTGCATTCAGGATTTGCTTGTGTTCTAGTATTGGATCCAGGGGAAAGTCGATTGGGTATCCCAAAAGCACGACTCGTGTGCGTCTTTTTTATGTTTAGTGTAAGTTTGTTGGTTGACATTCATGAGTGGACTTTTATTAATTCACTGTTGACAATATTATTTAGTGTGTGTGGGTTGGGGTCAGAATAGTTGAGGGTAGTATTGCCAGCAAATAATATAGGTTTAAGAATGTTAGAAATATTTGGCAAATCATTGATGTATATAAGAAATAGGAGAGGTTCTAGGATGCTGCCCTGTGGCACCCCTACGGTTAATGGTAGAGTAGGAGAGATTATATCATTGATGGCTACATATTGGTGTCTGTCACTAAGATAGGATCGGATATAGTCTAGGGCAAGGCCTCGGATTCCATAATGGTGGAGTTTAAGTAAGAGGGAGTTGTGGTTAACAGTATCAAAGGCCTTTATCAGGTCAATGAAGATTCCGATTGGAAACTCATTTTTGTCAAGGGCTGAGTAGATTATATCAAGCAGACTAATAATTACATCATTGGTACTGTTTTGGGAGCAGAAGCCAAACTGACAGGGATTTAGTATGTTGAATTTTACGAGGTAGGAGTAGAGCTGTTTATACAGAATTTTTTAAAATATTTTTGATAATATAGGTTGATATGATTTTGGTCTGTAATTGTTTATGTCTGCTGGATTGCCTGCTTTATGAACTGGCGTTACTCGTGTGTTTTGAAGGATATCAGGGAAGGTATTTGAGATTTGTTGAATAGCAGAGCTATGTTTTTTATTATTATTCACAAGCTTAGATATACACAGCACTTTGCTGCTGCACAATTCTACATGAAAGATTACACAGTGTAGATCAAAACTAGTTATAAGTTCACCAAATATTTCAATCTCAGAGGATGGCAAGTCATACATGGAATCAGGGGAGAAAATACGAGCCTCAATACAAAAACAAATCAACTCTGACTAAAAACCAGGTGAGAACATAAAATGTGCGGCAGATGTATAAGGTATATGTGGAGTGTGCGGCTGATGTATAAGGTATATGTGGAGTGTGCGGCTGATGTATAAGGTATATGTGGAGTGTGCGGCTGATGTATAAGGTATATGTGGAGTGTGCGGCTGATGTATAAGGTATATGTGGAGTGTGCGGCTGATGTATAAGGTATATGTGGAGTGTGCGGCTGATGTATAAGGTATATGTGGAGTGTGCGGCTGATGTATAAGGTATATGTGGAGTGTGCGGCTGATGTATAAGGTATATGTGGAGTGTGCGGCTGATGTATAAGGTATATGTGGAGTGTGCGGCTGATGTATAAGGTATATGTGGAGTGTGCGGCTGATGTATAAGGTATATGTGGAGTGTGCGGCTGATGTATAAGGTATATGTGGAGTGTGCGGCTGATGTATAAGGTATATGTGGAGTGTGCGGCTGATGTATAAGGTATATGTGGAGTGTGCGGCTGATGTATAAGGTATATGTGGAGTGTGCGGCTGATGTATAAGGTATATGTGGAGTGTGCGGCTGATGTATAAGGTATATGTGGAGTGTGCGGCTGATGTATAAGGTATATGTGGAGTGTGCGGCTGATGTATAAGGTATATGTGGAGTGTGCGGCTGATGTATAAGGTATATGTGGAGTGTGCGGCTGATGTATAAGGTATATGTGGAGTGTGCGGCTGATGTATAAGGTATATGTGGAGTGTGCGGCTGATGTATAAGGTATATGTGGAGTGTGCGGCTGATGTATAAGGTATATGTGGAGTGTGCGGCTGATGTATAAGGTATATGTGGAGTGTGCGGCTGATGTATAAGGTATATGTGGAGTGTGCGGCTGATGTATAAGGTATATGTGGAGTGTGCGGCTGATGTATAAGGTATATGTGGAGTGGAGCAAATCAGACACTCTTGTTGGAGTGCATCAGACACTCTTGTTGGAGTGCATCAGACACTCTTGTTGGAGTGCATCAGACACTCTTGTTGGAGTGCATCAGACACTCTTGTTGGAGTGCATCAGACACTCTTGTTGGAGTGCATCAGACACTCTTGTTGGAGTGCATCAGCAGAACTGACATTTCTCCATTTATTAAAAATTACTGGTAGTGTAGTCTGTGAACTATTGGATTTATTTTTAAATTCAATTACATACAATGATGTAATTGTGCTTCATTGTTTAGTTTGTTGTGCACCCCATACTCCTCCTGTGAGTGAGGAGTATGTGTACTGCACACCATACTCTTCCACTCACAGGAAGAGTATGGGGTGCACAATAACTAACGCTCACAGGAAGAGTATAGGGTGCACAATAACTACCACTCACAGGAAGAGTATGGGTTGCACAATAACTACCACTCACAGGAAGAGTATGGGGTGCACAATAACTACCACTCACAGGAAGAGTATGGGGTGCACAATAACTACCGCTCACAGGAAGAGTATGGGGTGCACAATAACTACCACTCACAGGAAGAGTATGGGGTGCACAATAACT